>NC_047046.1:8947850-9086182 GCF_011762595.2 Tursiops truncatus | reverse complement strand
TAAATACATCTTGTCATTTAAACCAGTTATGTGCTAGTAAACAGTGGTGTGCTTAAAAACCAGCTTTCTAGGAGAAAAGGCAAAGTCCAGATGTGTTCCATGGTGTAAATTCTCCCAGCATGTTCAGTTTCAAGCTCCCACTGTGAGGTCACCACCCCTGGAGCTGGAGGGAGGCTAATGGTCCTCACCAGCCAGCTCCAGTCACCACTGCATTTACCATCCCTATGTCCCTATTAGGTAAGTTCTATTTTAGCCCCATTTTCTAGACAAGAATAACAAGGCTCAGAGACACTTATTTCCTTGCCCAAGGTTATATGGTGAGAAGCAGCACAAGGATCACATGCAGGTCTGTGTGGATTTCAAACCTCATGCTCTCTGGCCCAAACACCCGCTTCCGTCCTACCCCGTTGCCACCTCAGCATAATAATACTGACTTTCTCGTAGAGAGGTGACAGCGAGAGTGTGTCCCTCTCCCCAAACCCTTGTGTTTTCTGTGCCCACCTCTGTTCAACCACTGTTCAGAGGTCACTTTTCAGGGGAGGTGACTCTGGTTTGGCTCTGGAGAACCTCCTGCTGTCTTACCAGCTGTGACCCTCTGTGAACTTCCCACTTCTCTCTTCCCAGGCAGTGGAAGGATGCACCTTCTCCCCACTCCAGACAGCTTGAACCACATGCTTTTTTTTTTTTTTTTTTTTTTGCGGTACGCGGGCCTCTCACTGTTGTGGCCTCTCCTGTTGCGGAGCACAGGCTCCAGACGCGCAGGCTCAGCGGCCATGGCTCACCGGCCCAGCCGCTCCGCGGCATGTGGGATCTTCCCGGACCGGGGCACGAACCCGTGTCCCCTGCATCGGCAGGCGGACTCTCAACCACTGCGCCACCAGGGAAGCCCCACATGCTTTTTTAATAAATAGCCAATAGGCCCATATCCCCCATGTCCTCACCTCCCTAAATAGCCCCTTAGGACATAGGGGCCCTGTTGGCAGCGCCTGTGCTTCCCTCTGCTTCTCAAACTTGAATGTGCACAAGAATCATGTGGGGACTTGTCAAAGGTCAGATTCTGATTCCAGGTCCAGCATTGGGCCATGTCCCTGCATCACTAACAGGATTCAGGCGACACCGATGCTATCACTCCACGGCCAACCACACTGTAAGTAGTGAAGGTCTGAATTCCAAATGTTCAAATCCCCAGGCTGCTTGTGGGACCCCCGATACTCCTCTGCGTCTCAAGGTTTTGTAAATCTTTGAAGCGATTATAGCCTAACCACAAACACCTTGGAGTTTGCCCAATTCACGTGGCTCCTGCATGGTCACTTTCTGTGATTAGCTTATTCTAACTCTTATTCAACAAACACAAGTCCTCACTCTATACCAGGCCCGGGATGGTGTTGGGAATATGAAAAGACCCAGTCTCTGCCTCAGGGAGCTGACGGACTCCTTCATTTGGCAGGAAAGTGCCTACTACATCCTTCTGCTGGGTTTCCTGCAGCCATGCCCACGGGGCTGTGCTGGCATTAACTGATGGGGCGCCTTCAGTGCTCTGGCTCAAGGCCTCAGAGCCAGGGAAAGTTTGTTTGCCCAGTCCGTGGACATGGCCAGGCCTCCGAGGGTCTCACCTTCAGCCCACAGGACTCTGGGCTCTACTCGCACACCCACTGCAGACCTGATGTCCCCTCTGGGAGGCCACGGGCATCTCAGATTTCCTATGACCAAGAGAAAACCCTGGGCTCCTGCCTGCTCCCCACTCTTTCCCCCAGTGTCGTAACATCTCAGGAAACAGCATCGAATCCACTCAGATTCTTTCATTCCATTCTGCCACATTAAATAATCCACCAGCTTCACGTCTAGGGAAGCCGAAGCCGTCCTCTGCTGTCACCCAGCATCCTCTTGGCCACCCACTTGCCCCCATAATGCTTTCACAGGGAGCCCTGACAATGCCCCGGGATTGCGTCGCTCCCCTGTGTCCCTCTCCATCAACTCCCTGGGTCAAAACCTCAGGCCCCTTCATCTGGGAAAGGAGGCCTGCAAACCTGGGTGCAGCCCTGCTCTCCATCCATATCTCACAACGCCTCCACACTCTGGTCACAGGAGCTCTCAGACCCCAGCGCAAGCCTTTCCACCATACGTCACACGTGTGTGCACATACAGATACATACACGCCCAGACACACAGACACCCACAGAGATAAAGCAGCACACATCTCGAAACACAGATACACTCCACACTCCACAGACACACCTAGATGCCCACACACTCATACACAAGCCGACTTCGACACACACCTCACACCCATACACCCCACTTTCTATGGCTGACTCCTCGCCCTTCGAGGTCACTTAATAACACCCTCCCCCTGCTCCCCTAACACAGCACACTATTGATTTTCTTTGCAGGATCACAATTTGTGATTCTTTTATCTTATTGGTTTCCATGCTTTTTGGCTGTCTCCCTGGCCTCTCCCAGACAGCCCGTGCCAGGAAGTCTTGGACATTTTTCTTTTCTGCATTGCTGTAGTCTCAGCTCCCAGCATACAGTAGGCACTCAATAAGTATTGAAAAGAAGAAGAAATAATCCCATAATCCTTTTCCTATTTTAAAAAGGGGGCTGCACTTACACGTTTGTCTATGGGTTAAAATGTCCTGGAAAAACAAATAAATGTGGAACAGCCAGGAGAGAGCTGAAAGTTCAGGAGACTTACTGTTCATTCTATTGTCATCTTTAATGCCTCCCTTAAAAATATTACATGTATATTGCTTATAGAATAATGCATCTTTGAAAATTAATATTTTAAAGTGGGTTACCCCAGTGGTTCTCCAAGTCGGCCCAGCATCCTGGCAAGAGATGTCAGGCTGGGCTCCCAGGTGGGTGTTGTCAACACCCTCCTGGGTTGGGGTGATGGGTCTGAACACCAACTGTGTTTGAGATCCAGGGGTCCACACAGTCCTCCCCAGGCCTAAGGGGAAGGGGCCTGGGTGGAAGCCTCACGTGGGCCTCATTTCCCGAGTCCTCTATCTTCATGGCCAGCCCATCTGTCAATGAAGGAAATTAAGTTTGTCCAGGGCTGGATGTTCCTAGAGTCATACAGCTGGCTGTGAGAACCAAGAGGACAAGGGCAGAGATTTCAGCTCATAGTTTGACAGTTTTTTCTAGACTCTTTGCAGGAATGGAAGCTGAGCAAACTGGCCTATAATCCTGAAGTATGCCCTCACACTGGTTTTTATTTAATAGAAATTTGCATATTACACATACAGCCCTGTTCATATTATAATCTCACAAAACTTCCCTTAACCTGAAGGATTTTTTAAATTTTGTAGTAAGATTCACAGGGCCTCCACTGCAGCCTTGCCACTTCCTTACGAGGGTACTTCAGGCTTTCAAAACAGCCCTTCCCTCCTCAAGTCTCATTCCCTTCCCAACTCCAGGCTGTCTTTTCCACCCTACCCAGTCACACAATGATGTCCTTTCTCCAAGTGTCTGATCTTCTTAGAGAAGACAGAGATTTATAGAAGAAAAACAAACCATAACAAAAAAACCCAAAGGGGCTTCCAGTTTGTCCTCTGCTCGCCCCCAACTCTGCCAGGTCCTTCCTCTTTGTAGGATGGAAAGAAGAGGGGATTGTCTCTGATCCTCTGTTTTCACCTGACATAAATGAAAACTTTTTCTATTAACCTGTTCCATGGATGGCTGTCTGCCTTGCCTCTTCTCTTTGAACCTCCCTGATTGCATCTCCATGGAGTCATGTTGGTCCTTTGCACATATCTATAGGGATTTGGTCTAATTTGGTCTTCTGAAAGTCCCATTTGCCTTACCGATCCCTGGACAATCTCAGGTTGAGATAATGTGGCATCTCACACACCCCTCCCCCCCCCCCCCCCCACGGTTCCATGAACAGTCCTTGAATATTCTCTTCAAAATGCACCTCCTGGAATATATGTAGCTGTTGTTGAAGCCACAGATTACTATCCCTGAGTGAGCCTTCATCCTCCCAACTCCCTCCTATCAGCCTAAAAATGACTTACAAGGCAGAGAGGGCAAATATAGAGCATGTGTGTGGCAACTGCCACTTCCCTTGCCTGTGGCAGACATTACTAATGGATTGGCCACGCCTACTCTGCAATCTAACCCACCAATGAATCTAGTCAGTTATACTTCTACAGTTGAGCTCAAATCAAATCAATTCTTGAGCCGGAAGCGGCCATGCAGCCTGAGCGCAGTCTGGCAGAGCTCGCTGCCCCGCGCCGCAGCGCATAGGAACACCTGCTGGCCCGGGTACCGCTCGCCCGTGCGCCAGATGGCCGTGCGGGTGCGTGAAGGTACAGGGCAGCGCTGCCGCCTCGCCGGCCGCCGTGCTCAACTCGGCCGGCACCTGCATGGACCAGCGCTGCACCGGTGCACCTGCGGGCGGGCGGGAGGCAGGGGGCATGCGTCAACACTGCCCGCGCCCTCTGGGGGCCTGGAAACCGCAGGACTCAGGAAGCACCCTCCCTCCCCTCGGGGGTAGGGGGGGAGTCTGGAAACCCACCCCAGGCCTCGAGAGGCATCTCCTAGGACCTTGACTCCCGTGACTTTCTAGGTGCCTGGACCCTCCCCCCATTTGCCTGGGACTATTTGCCTCACTCAGGTCGGTCCCACCTCACTTACAGGCCCAGTGACCTCAGACTTTTTCCCATCAAAACTTGCCCTGCTGCAGAAAATCCCTGGGATCCTGTGGTTACAGTACAGTCCCAAGACCCCCTCAGATGGTGATAATAATAGAGGCACTTACGGGGCATCTCTGTGTTGAAGAAAAAAAAAAAATTCTTACCCTTCCTTCATCCTCCACCATCCTTGCTCAGACGTCTGCAATATCCTTTGAACTTTATCTTCTAGTTTCTCAAGTCTCTTTACCCAGAGTGATTTTTTTTAAAGCTTCAATCTTTCAAACATAAACCAGATTCTAGCATTTCTCTACTGAAAATCCTCTAATGACTTCCACTGCAATTAGAATAGGATGCTAACTCTATCCTGTGCTCAAGCCCTGCATAAGCTGACTTTGTTGGTATCTACTTTCAGCCTCTCCCGACTAGAATGTGAATTCCTTTACGGGAGGGAGTTTGGCTGCCCACTTCAAGGTATGGCTCCAGTGCCTAGAGCAGTGCCTGACACATCAAATGTCTGTATACTGAATTAAACTGTCTTTTGCTGATCCAGAATGTGGTCTAAGACTCCTTCTCAATGTGGCACTTCAAGAAGCCACCACTGAATTCTCAGAGTTGGCATGCAAGACGCAGCCTGCTTTCAAAGCCTGTCTTGGTGGGTCTACCCACCTCCAATTATCTGGGAATGAGACACTGTAAAAATAAATCATTTTAGCCCTCCAGACCAGCTGACTTCCTTTCATTACATGTAGTAAACTTTTTAGTCCTTACTCTTTGCAGTAGAAAATGTTTTGGTGGGGCAGAGCTTTGGGCCCGACAGGGCTGCTGACAGGGTCCCTCAGCATTGGGCATCCAGTGGCAGGGACCTCGGGGAGTCTGTGAAGAACTTCATTCATGTTTTAACCGATGCATCAATGAGGCTGTCACTGCAGAGAAAGATGCTTAGGAGAGTCAGGCCATGCGTTACTGCTTCCTTGGTACATTACTTTTCACAACTGGCTGAGTCACCACAATGGCTGGAAACAGGTTCTAGAAAAACTAAACTTCTAGAAAGCCCAGGAGTCCCAGAACTGGAGGAACCACTGGGAAGAAGAGAGAAAATATTTGGGAACTGGGAGCCCAGACAGGGGTGAGTTCTGGGCTCACTGACTCATTTCCCTGTCCAGGGACATCTTGGAGCAAAAGGTGAACATTCTCGTGCTCCCGTCAGGTTTCTCGGGGAACGGGGATGACGGCAGGAAGAAAAGAAGATGAAAGCAGAGAAGAGTAATTAGTGCTATTAATTACATCTCAACCACAGCCTACGTTTCTGCCCCGGGATTAAAGAAACATTCATTTGGAACAACTATTAAGGTCTTAAATTCAATGCTTCACAAATCAGGGCAGTGGAATGAAAATTCTTTCTCTGTAGGGACCAGGAGGCAGAGAGCAGAGAATTTTCTATCCAGGTTGCTGCAGCCCAGCTGGAAAAGCCAGTGCTTGTGAGCCTGGGAGGAAGACCATTCACTTGTTATTGTTGTTGGCTAGTTGGTTTTTTTTTTAAGCTCTTCAGGCAAGGACGTGTTCCAAATGTATAATCCAATGTGCTATAAAAGTCACTAATGTGATTATACTTTTATATCATATTAGAGAAAATGAACACTAATTCAATACCAAACACTAATTCGGCAGAACCCCAAATTGCTGAGAGGCTGCAAAACATTTACTGTGCTGAATTTTCTGGCGGTGCCTGAGAGAATGCAGTGGTGTTTCCAGGAGTTAGGCAAACTGGGTGGTCATACAGGTCGGGGTCTGCTGGGGTCTGTCTTCCCTGTGCTGTACAGATGCTAGGGTGGTTTGCCGGGAACACATGTTCTGTCACCTCAGGAGGGACTTCTCAATGCTCAGAAGAGTTTTTCAAATCATAAGCAACGCAAATCCGTTTGGATTTCTAAATTAAGCGTGTTGTTCAACAGTACTGGAAGATGGGAGACAGGGAGCCTCTAAATCCGAGTTGAGGTTGAGAATGGTTTCTCAGAAGTAAGACTGCTAAGGAACTATGGCCTAGGAAGTTATATTAATGGCCAACGTTTAACTGAGTATTTACTGTAAGATAAGCGCTGTTAAACTTTCCTCCCATTCATTCTTTTAATCCTTAAGATGATCTTCTGAGGTAGGAACTTTTTTATACCCATTTGACAGGTGAGGAAAATGGAGCCTCAGAGAGGTGAAGTGACTCATTCAAGGCTACACAGCCAGTGAGGAACAGAACAGCCAGGCATGCCAGGCCAGGCTGATTCCAGACCTGCATTCTTAATCATTCAACTGAATTGCTATTAGGTAAGAAAGTCTGGCCAATTGACCAGACAATTACGTGCATTATCTCATGTTAATCTTGAGGCAACTCTTGGGTAGATTTGTTATTATTCCTATTGTACAGCTAAACAAACTGAGGTTCAGAAAAGTGACCTAACTTGCTTAACGTCACATACTACATGCAAAGTGACAGAGCCAGGACTCATAAACACTGTACTATACAACTTCCCAAGTCCCCAAAACTAAAGCCACAATCCTCAAAGGGAGGTCTCGTCCCCTGCCCAAACCTCTGTTCAACAGCCCCTCTCACACGAGCTTCCTCTGCATTTTCCTGGAGACTCTTCTCCTCCCACTTATGGCCTGGGGGAGTCCACGGAAGGGCCATTTGGATCAGCTGCCAGAACAATTCTCATTCCCTGGAATCTCTCTTGCAGGATCCCTGACTCCCTGTTCCCCCAACACCTCCATCTCACAGGGACACTGTCCTGTTTTATTATCACACACCACCGCATCTCCCCATCCTGGCCAGCCGCATCCAGAAATGCAGGGCCAGAATTACGACGCATCCGCTTGTCTTCATAAATAATATTTTGCAATTTCCTCGTCCAGGGGCATGGATAAATTATTCTCTGCATCAAGGTTACGATGATCAAAAAGGTGGCCTGGCTGGCCTTCCTCGAGAGTGGGGATAAAAAGGAGGCTCTGATTACATCGAGGCGCCAGGCTGAGGCGGGAGCCCCAAGTCCTGGGCTTCTGTTTTGTGGCTGCACGGCAATCAGATATCTGAAAATGCATGAACTCTGATTTTAAGGTCCTGCTGGAGAAGGGACTGACGTGACAAGCAGATGTGACTCTCACATCGTTCATGGGGGTTGACAGAAGAAGCCTTCTGATGACAGTGCATTTAGCACTGTTTTCTTGTTCCCTTCACTGAGAGGCCCCACGTACCCAGCCACGATCATATACGTACACGTGAGCACACACAAACACAGACACACACTCTCTCCCGACAGCAGGTGTTAGAGGCTGAACTGTGTTCCCCGAATTCTTACGTTGGAGTCCTAATCCCCTGGACCTCAGAATGTAACCTCATTTGGAGACAGGATCTAAAATGAGGTCATTAGGGTGGGCCCTAATCCAATATGACTGGTGTCTTTATAAATAGGGGAAATCTGGACACAGACATGCAGAGAAGGAGAATGCTTTGTGAACATGAAGATGGCCTTCTCTTAGGCAAAGAGAGAGGCCTCAGAAGAAACCAACCCTGCCAATACCTTATCTTGAACTTGTAGCCTCAAGAACTGTGAGGAAAGTAAATTTCTGTTGTTTAAGCTGCCCGGTCTGTGATACTTTGTCATGGCAGCCTCAGCAAAAGAACGCATTGAGATAGACTCTGAAAAAATCTGGAACCAAGGTATCAGACGGATCCTACTGGAATGAAGCCATCAGTAGTATCTGAGGCTAATTTGTGTTCTTAATTATATAACCTGCTTATGGTCTATTTGCCACCACTAAAATAGAAGCTCCATGAGGGTACCATATCTGTCCACGACTTTATCCCCCAGAAGTTAGAACAGTGCCTGACTCATAATATATTTGTTGAAGGAATAAGTGAATAAATGAATGAATGCCAGAAAGGATGAATTTTGCTTCACATGCCACCATTTTGAAGGATGGTAGCCAGAGATGCCTCTTAAAATAGAATGCAGTGGCTTACCCCAGCAAGAATATCCCTGCACCTTGGGTTGCTTCATGAGATGCAAAAAAGAAAAAGAAAAAGAAAGAAAGGAAACTTTGCCCCAGTTCCCTCCACCACCAATTTTTAAGTGCTCAATAAATATCCACTGACTGACAAACAAATGGCAACAGAAAGCCCAATTCTTGATAACCACTCAGAAACATCCAGTGAGATGGCCAGACCCAACCTGTTAGCATTTGATGGTGGGAGTGGGCCTGGCCAGCCTTCTGCAACTTCTCAGCCAGCCAAGAGATCTCCCACCCTCCTTGGGGAGGCCAACAGCACCAGACCCCTCTCTAGCTGAATGGCAGCACTGAGAGCTGGTGACAGACACAGTCCACCACTCCCCACACATGCTCATGACACCCCGCCCAGTCTCAGCAAGATGGCACCAAGCTACAGCCTTCTGCCCCCACCCCTGTCACCCGCCCTCCGTGCATCCAGTAGGTGCCCGATTCTCATTGCCCTCCCAAATCCAGACGGAACTGCGAATTCACCCTGTCAGTGCTGTATATCACTTTGAGATATATACCATATTAGCAGAAAGAACTGAATTATATTGCATTCATGATGCAATTAAACACTTCACTAGGAATCAATGTAAAACTGATGAGGCCTGAAAGTAGTGCATATGGCTTAGAACATTATAAAACATTACCTTCACTCAAATCCTTTTCAGTAGCAATTTAAATCTTCTTACAGTTACTGCTGCCAATGGTAAACCATCTACTGATTCATAACAGTGCATGGTAACGAATGAATTTTTTTAAAAATTTATTCAACTACTAAATTACCCATGAATCCGGAATAGCTGACAGGAGTAATCTGAATTATTATTAGCTCTGCAAGTATTCTGCATTAGCCAATTTAAAACCACGGTTCTCAGGCAGGAACCAGTTAGTACAGCCAGAGTGTTAAATGACTGCAATAGTTCTTCATTTTACTGCTGCTTACATTTAAAGGTCAAGAGATAAAAATTACATATGACTCCAAACATAGGAAGGGTGTTTATCTTTTTCTATGAATCGGGTGAGTTGTAAACTTTAAAAAACATCTGAGATGTAATTGTACAAACTCAAAGGCCTTTGGGGTATTCAGAAATCAGAAGGCTGGTCTGGGGGGGGGGGCGCATTTTTCTCCCTCCTCCCTCACTGCCAGGAAAGATGACATGCCCCTCTTACTTGTGGTTCTGAAACTTGCTCCCTCAAATAATCTAGTCCCTATTTTTCCACTCTGACCTGCACATACCCCCAGGCTCTTCCTAGCGCTTGGGTAGCTCTGGAAGGATCTCGAAGCCACAGCAAGAGGAATTCACAGGAGTGGGAGCTCCCTCCCCACCAAGAGGGCATTTGGGCCAGCCCTCTGCCTCCCACCTGGGGCAGCAGAAAGACTGAATCTTCTAGGCCCCTACTCCCTTCCCGAAACTGCCTTCCTGTTCATGCTCACTGTCTGTTGGGTTTTTTCCCCTCCTCCAAAAGCCCAAGGGAAAAACCAAAGCGAGAGAAATAAATAAAGAAGCAGCTTTCTTCAGGAAGCCAGTGTTATCAATGCATGGTTGAACAAGGGCCATAAAACACCAGCCTTGTTTCTTTGCATTGCTCTGGCAAGATGAGCACATGGGTTTTGAGCTCATCAGAAGGAAGAGCTGGGCAATTCAAGGCATGACTCTTCTTTTTAAAATTTCTTTTCTTTAGGGAAGAGTTTTTTTTTTTTCTTTAACCACAGAGTTGATTTATGCTCATCATAAGAAATTCAAATGACAGAGAAGCATACAAAGAAAAACGTTTGACAGCCCTGTCTTTCCACTTTGTATTCAGCTATCAAACGAATAATAATTAAGCACCTACTGTGTGCTGGGGCACTGGTGCTACAGCTGTAACCAAAACCATTGGAAAACCGTGGGGTCTACTCCTCTGGGTTTTTCTCTACATGTCAACTAACATGTACATTCATAGGTAGAATTTTTCTCAAAAGTGGGATCCCATTCTACTACTTGCTTTATTCACCCAACAAAGTGTCCTGGACACTTTAAACTGAAAGGTACAATTCTACCATGTGTATGGACCATGTATTTGCCTAAACCTGCAAGGACATTTTTTGCTAATATGAACCATCTTATAAATGAACATTATTCAAGCTACCAATTAAGGGTGTGCCCAGCCTTATGCCAAAGTGGATGTTCAAACTGGCTGTTCAACCCGTCCGGACATTTTAAGGGTGAGATGGTGTGAGGGGTGCGGCACTCCTGTGGAAAAATCCTTTCAACAGGCAAAGAAAGTATTTGTGTCCCATACTTCCCTCAAACGATCTTTCGTGCACAAGCTGATTTCCATGGATTGATGTGGCTTTAAGATATGAGCACTCACAAGCTTACAAGCAGCAACAGCATGAATGAAGATCTGCTATTTGCAGGCTGGTGAATCCACCTTGGTGGGTCTGACAGCAACTACCCGATATCCTCTGCGTTGCCAGGAGGCCCCCAGTTAAACCAGAGGATCTAACTGGGGGTGATTTGCCTCCAGAGGGACATCTGATGATGTTTGGAGACACTTTTGGTCATCTCAGTGGGGGAGTGTGTACTCCTGGCACTTAATGGAGACCAGGGAGGCTGTAAAACATTCTTCAATGCACGGGATGCCTCCCCACACCACGACAAAGAACTATCCAGCTCAAAATGTCAACAGTGTCAAGTTCAACCTTGCTTTAATCAAAGTCTGGGTCATATGGTTGAGAGACCGGGTTTTGGACAGATCTGTGTTCATGGTTCAGTTAAGCCATTTGCAAGCTGTGTGACCTTGGAAAAATGACCTAGCTTCTCTGTACTGCAGTACTATTAGTGTCCTCACCTACTTATTAACAGTGTCTACTTAGGGTTCTTGGGAGGATTACATGAGATAATTTGTGTCAAGTATGCAGTGCAGCATCACTTATTATTACCAGTATAATTATCATTATTATTATTAATTGTAGCAGCAGCAGCAGCAACGAAAGCGGTATTTTTTTTTTACCGTGGTAAAACACACATAACACAAAATTTACCATTTTAACCATGTTTTAGTGTACAGTTCAGTGTCATTAAGTACATTCACATTGTTATTGCAACCATTAGCACCATTACCACCATCCACCATCCACCACTTCTTCATCTTGCAAAACTGAAACTCAGTACCTATTAAACACTAACTCCCCAACCCCTGGCAACCACCATTCTACTTTCTGTCCCTATGAATGTGACTCCCCTAGGCGTCAATCATATAGTAGGATACAGTGGACTCATACAGTATTTGTCCCTTTGTGACTGGCTTATTTCACTTAGTATAATGTCCTCAAGGTTCAGCCATGTTGCAGCATGTGACAGGACTTCCTTCCTCTTGAAGGCTGAATAATAAATTCCATTGTATGGATATACCACTTCTGTTTATCCATTCACTCACTGACGGGTACTTGCGGGTCTGACTCTGGAGTCAAAGCTCTGACTGTCATACTAGACTGCCACATAGCACTAGACTTGGTACTAACCCTCTCTGACTCCGCTGACTCTTCTGTAACATGGGGTAATGAAAGAAGCTACTTGCAGCTACCCCACACTGTTCCAATTCCCACCTGCCTCACCATCTGCATTAGTTTGCTAGGGCTGCCATAATAAAGTACCACAGACGGGGCAGCTTAAAGAACAGAAATTGCTTTCTCACAATTCTGGAGGCTGGAAGTTGCAGATTGAGGTGCTGGCAGAGTTTGTTTCTTCTGAGGCCATTCTCCTTGGCTTGTAAATGGTCATCTTTCCCTTGTATTCATATGGTCCTCCCTCTGTACACAGATGTCTGTGTCCTAATCTCCTCTTCTTATAAGGACACCAGCCACACTGGATTAGGGCTCACCCCAATGACCTTATTTTAACTTAATTACCTTTAAAGGCACAAATAATTACCTATCTCCAAATATAACCACATTCTGAAACATTAGGAGTTAGGACTCCAAAATATGAATTTTGAGAGGACATAATTCAACTCATAACACCATCTTCTACCAGAGGCTGGGAAGCTATAGCATCTTATTTCCCAGACTCTCTTGCAGCTACAAGTGGCCACTGAGAGTTCTGGACAATGTAACGAAGATTAGATATCCCTCTGGAGGGCTTTGCTTCCTAAATTAAAAAGTAAAATCCTCACTGGAAGTAAACCTTTTGCCCTCTGCCCCTTTGGCTTTCCCTTCTTTTTCCTTCTTGGCCTGTAGACATGAGACCTGGAGGACGAAGAGACACCTTGCAGCTACTGAAGATGAAAGCCAAGATGGTGGAATGGAAAGACAGAAGGGTCGCCTACCTGTGAACTTTGTTATGTGAGAAAAACAAACCCGGAGATGTCCTTCAGTAGGTGAGTGGATAAACTCTGGTACATCCAAACAATGGAGTATTATTCAGTGCTAAAAAAAATGAGCTATGAAGCCATGAGGGAAATTAAAATGCATATTACTAAGTGAAAGAAGACAATCTGAAAAGTTTACATACTATGATTCCAACTATATGACATTCTGGAAAAGGCAGAACTCTGGAGACACTAAAAATATCAGTGGCTGCCAGGGGTTGGAAGGTGGGGAGGGATGAAGAGGTAGAGCACAGAATATTTTTAGGGCAGTGAAAGTACTCTGTATGATACCGTATTGGTGGATACATGTACATAATTATATGCTTGTCCAAACCCATAGGAAGTAAAACACCAAGAGTGAACCCTAATGGAAAATGGACTTTGGGTGATAATGTGTCCATGTAGGTTAATCTATTGTAAAAAATGTACTACTCTGGTGTGAGATGCTAATGTGGGGGAATGGGCATATGTGGGGTCAAAGGGGATATGGAAACTCTCTGTACTTTCTGTTCAGTTTTGCTCTGAATCTAAAGCTGCTCTAAAAATAAAGTCTACTTAAAAATAAATTAGTAAACCACTGGCTGAGTTTCCAGTTATTTGCAGTCCAGTGCATTTCTTAAAGGAGCAGAACCTCCAGTGCATTTCTTAAAGGAGAAGAACCTCAGAGGGCACTGTGGTCACTGGCTGGGCCCCACAATGGTACAGGGGTTCTGGACAGAGGACAGGGTAGCCATATTGGAGCCAGCAAAGCCTGATCAAACATGTTATGAGATCAGAGATCCTACGTGGGCCCTTCTGCCCTCATGCCCTGATAACATGGGGGAAGGTGGTTGGGTTGGTGAAAAAGAGAAATGTTTATTGCTCAGAAGATCTCTTGGGAAAGCAGGAACTCAAACTCAAGATCAGGAGGTGGGATTAAAGATGGATGCCAAGCTGCCCCCAGGGGCTTCCTCCCAACATCATCCGTCCCCAAGATCCCAAAAGAAGACTCTGCTCTGCTTATCTCAGGGGCACAGAAACTTCCCATAGGGAAAAGTTGTGACCAGAGAGCCCAGTACCCAGTTTACTCAGAGACAAGAGAAAGAGCTGCTTCCATGGCCCACATTCCTCCCCACCCCACACAGCCTGTTGGATAAAGATCTTTGGAAAGGCCCAAGAATTTTGCCCCCTGTTGCCTTCAACAACTCCACTCTGTGAAACAGGATTCAAGCACAGCTCCACCCATGGGGATGAGAATAAGTTGGGGCATTCATTCATTCATTCATTCATTATCTTTTAAGTATTCAGGGGTTTCAAGCTGGACGGTGGGACTTCAGAGATGAATGAGGTGGGGACATGACCTAAAGGTCTTCTCAGCAAAGTGCAGGAGAGGGAGGTACACAAAGTCTCCATTATGTGTGCTGTCCTTCTGCAGAGTGAAGTTCAAGGATGTCTCAAGAAGAAGCAGGGTAGATGTCTGGGGGTCCTTAGTTAGTCTTCTCATGCCCAGTGGGGAACCAGTAAGTCAGTAATTCATTGAGTATTTATTAAGCACCTTCTGTGTCCCAAGTACCATTCTTGGCAATAACCAGGGGTGGGGGTGGGGAGACATTTAGGGCCCAGTCCTGGCCTTCAAAGACCTCATGATCTAACAGGGAAGTATCGCAAGGCAGTCCGGGCACCGGGCAGTGGTGGGTTCACTGTGAGATGTGAGAGTTCAGAGAAGGCAGAGCTGGTCAGAGAAGAATTTTTGGAGGCAGCGGCCATGCTACGGCACATGCTACAGCACAGCCATGAATGCCAAGTCAATTCAGACAGACAGACTCTGTCAGGGACACCAAGCAGGTACCAAGGAAATGCAAAGAGGTTTTGAGCAACGACTAGTCATCCCAAGCCTGAGAAGGGGAATCACATGAGATGCTGATGAAGAGGGAAACTGAGTCCTGAGAGCATCGAAGAATATGTCTGCACACACATCCCATGCCACGCATGCCAGAAGGCAGATGCTGGACAGCTGCTTAGCAGGCGCATGCACATTGATGGAGAAGGCACCAGGCGCCAAGGCCTCCGGAAGAACTGGGCTCCAGCTTGGAAAGGAGACATTGTCTCTTTAAGTGAGCGTAACACTGTATCATCCTTTCTCTTCCTATTTTGGGTTTTATTAGCAAAGCAGTACAATGTTTATACTAGTGGGTATTACATTTGCCAGAACAATTACAGTATGACAAATGGTACATCAATGTAATCCATCAACCTTGCCAAGACAGGAATCCTTTACTCGGGACTGCCATTAATTCTGCGCTCTGGTCTCTGGGGTCCTGGGCCCGAGTAACCATGACAACGTGGACGACGCCTGATGCAAATGCTCGGGCTCCGTGAAGGATGGGTACTCCTTGGTGTGCTGGAATTTAACCTCCGACATCCGCATATTAGTCTACTTGGAGGAAGAAACTAGAGTTTGGGGCTGGAAAAATCCAGGGCACTTGGGGGAAGAGTTTTTTCTCCATCATGGCACAGCGCCTCGGAAGTGGGGAAGGATAGGCACCTACGGGTTGTGTGGCCAGCCTGTCGCGCGTTGCTGGATATCAGCTCCAAAGCCAGGAGCAAATTCAGGCAGGGATGTGTCAAGTCTCAGTAGCAACGGCAGCTTTTAGGAAAGCCGATGGGGACACGGGGCAAAGACACAAAGGCATTGAGCATCTGGAGAGAGGGGAGAAGGGGCAGCTGTTTTTTGATCTATACCGAAAGCCTCAGAGATTCCAAAAAAGCAAACACCTCCCTAGGCACATGGAGGAAAGATGATATGGTGCACACCTGACCCTCTGACTGGTCTACTCCAGCTCGAACAATTGATATATAATTTCTTGACCCTGGGCTCCCCCAACCTCCCCCAGCTGTAGCTTCTCAGAGCAGCTAAATCTCGATGGTTACACACAAGACTGCAGTCATCAGCTGCAAATTCACCAGGAGTTTCAGGGTTCCTCGATTCATCCTAACCAGCAAATTATGAGCTGGGAGCAGCTTTATAAAATATGAAACGACTGCTGTCAGTTTTTCCATCAGTTCTACATATTTTGCTGTTAACAAAAGGAACCAATAACCACTTCTCACAAGGAAAAACAAGAATAAAATCAAAGGCCCCTAATGGAGACAATCTCCAAAGTGCAACAACACAGGCCCATTTCTTTCTTTCTTTTTTTTTCCTTCCCTGACAAATCAATCTGGCCATGGTCCAAGGATACAGGCAGACAGACGGAGCTACCTCACCTGTTTTATTAAGCCATTACCAGGATCATTTTATTCCCATTTATAATGTTCAATACATGGTCTGAAGACTTTTCTAATATAGTAATTAGATGGAACACTAGATAGATGGATTAAATTGGGACGATATTTTATGCTATTGTACATTGCTTTACAATATTCTGCCTGGTTTCTGAGACACCAAAGTGTGAGCATGTGTATGTGTGTGTGTGTGTGTGTGTGTAAATATATCCCTTTTATTTTGGATGAGAAAGCTGTACTTTGCATGTGGCTAATCTCAGCATGAGCCTTCCCATGGAAATCTGATGGAAATGTATGAATCCATGCTAGAACTCACCAGCAAATCCATCCTACATTCCTGCCCCCAAACAAAGGTTGCCCAAGTATCCTCAATGTTCTCATGGTCACTGCAGCTGACGTTCACTGGGTGCTTACTAGGCACCAGGCATGGAGCTGAGACCTTGACATTCATCAGGAGGTCACATAGCTTGGGGGCTAAAGAGCACAGGCTTTGAAATTGCCCAGAGCTAGGTTTAAGTCCTGGCTCTCCTACTTACTTGATGTGTGACCTGGAGGAAGTCACTTTACCTCTCTGAGCCTCAGTTTTCCCTACCTGTAACATGGGGATAATATCGGTACCTATCTCTCAGGGCAATTCTTAAAATACTTAGATGATGCTTAGCATGGAGCCAGACAGAGAGTTAAGTGCACAGTAAATGTCATCTTTATTATCATCTTGTTTAGCCCATGGAGATGGCATCATGCCTCTTTTACAGATGGGGAAACTGAGGCTTAGAGAAGGGAAACACTTTACGCAGGTTACCAAATAGGTGGCAGGCGTGGGTATCTGTGTCCAGAGTCTGTTCACTTAACAACCACAAAAGACTGTCTCATCTGAAGGGAGAAGAAGGGACACTTCTACCAAGAAGTGTGTGTGTGGGGGGGTGGAGGGGTATTGAACTAAGCCCATGAGCCCCTAATTTGTACCTAAGATATGGACTTAAATTATAATCTTAATTCTCAGGGTCTAAGAAATCTAGACTTTGGTGATCAACAAAGAAGATCTCCCTTCAAGTACCCTCTCCTCTCATCCCGTGAGATGACACAAAACGTGAAACCAGAGAAATAAGTCCTGCAGTGTCACCGGAGCCCACTCACTTCTCAGGCACCATCCCCACATGGGAAAAACGAACCACCGAAAAGTCAAACCTGGAACATCATAAAGAGATACGATGCCACCTTACAGAGCGGAACACTGACGCTCAGAGAGGTG
Source organism: Tursiops truncatus (assembly GCF_011762595.2). NCBI lineage: Eukaryota > Metazoa > Chordata > Mammalia > Artiodactyla > Delphinidae > Tursiops > Tursiops truncatus. Next base: position 9,068,635 of record NC_047046.1, on the reverse strand, counting down.
GTGTAACCCGTCTGCGGTCACACATTTTTAAGGTCCCATTAGGGACCCCTGCAGCACTGCAGCCTCTGCGGAGTGTAACAAGGACTGCAGATCCTCCCAATTCCAATTATGCAAACAAACAAACAAATAAGCAAACAAACAAAAACCAATCCTGCCCTCCTTGTTCCCCTACCAGGTCAGCTCACCTGTGCTGGAGCTATATTTAGCTGTAGCACTTTTTCCAGTTTTATGTGTAAATGGAGAACATCAACTGGATGAAACCTATTAATATAAAAGAGGAAGACGCACCAGCCACAAAGCTTGAAACTGACTGCTTCTGAAGACCTGTCTGCCATGACCAGGAAAATAAAATTATCCTCCGTACACATTTTTCTATATCAAAAGAGAGTTCTTGATTTGACAGGTGGTACTATAACTCATTAAAAAAAGAGAAAACTTAGGGCTTCCCTGGTGACGCAGTGGTTGAGAATCTGCCTGCCAGTGCAGGGGACACGGGTTCGAGCCCCGGTCTGGGAGGATCCCACATGCCGCAGAGCAACTAGGCCCGTGAGCCACAACTACTGAGCCTGCGCGTCTGGAGCCTGTGCTCCGCAACAAGAGAGGCCACGATAGTGAGAGGTCTGCGCACCGCGATGAAGAGTGGCCCCCGCTTGCCGCAACTAGAGAAAGCCCTTGCACAGAAACGAAGACCCAACACAGCCAAAAATAAATAAATTAATTTTTTTTTAAAAAAAAGAGAGAAAACTTGGATAAAACCCCCAAAATCTCTTTGCTGCCAGCTCAATCTACGGTACTGATGGAAAAGTGAGACTTGCCTCCACATCAACTGTTCCCCATCAAGAGACTCCTGGATCTGCTGTTCTCATTCCTCTGCCCAGGAAATTGGGCCCCTGTGTAGCCCTACATGGGTGCTTGGAAAGTTGTTAAATGGATTTCCAGCTCACCCCAACTCCTCTGCTGCTCTTGCAAGTACAGTCAACACAGAACACCGCAACACTGGAAAAATTTCTATAAGGAGCAAGGTGAGGAATAGGAAGCTGAAGCAGAATAGGGATGAAAAAGAACAGAGAAGTTACTGGATATGCCAAATACTGACATTTACTCTGGGCCAGGCCCCATGACCACATCATTGCTTCTCTCAACCACTCCGTTCATATCCCCATTTTACAGATAAGAAAATGGGGGCTCAGAGAGGTTAAGTGACTTACCCAAGGTCACACAGTTAGTTCAGGGCAGAGTTGGAATCTGAACACAAGTATGTCTGACTTTAACATCTAGGACTTGTTAAGAATGAAGAACCCTTTGGCAGACTGAAGGTAGGCCCACACTTTTGACATAATAGGCAGTTTCTTGGGGGAAAATTGTTCTTCTGAAATCTTATCCTGTTTGAAATGACCTTGGGAAGCTCAGCCCTGTGGAAGGAATGGACAAGCCTGTGTGATGCATATAACCATCTCTTTGTTCATACACTTTGTATAATAGATTTTCTTACATCAGGTTTTCTTTGCCACAATACAAAAGCCTCCCAAGGAAGGGGAAGCAATTGGCTGGCTCTGAGAAGAGGTGGAGAATTAGATCAGATAAAGCCAGGAACTCCCACTACCTTAGAAGAGCACTTTCTGAGGATCCAGGAGGCTTTGCCCCAATGCAGAACTAGAAAAACAACAACTTCAGTAGCTATGACCTCAACTGCCAGTATTTCTGAACATAGGCTCTCTTCTTGGACCAGCTGTCCCGGGGCTCCTTTCCTGGATCATTGGGTCTCCCAGGGAGGAAAATTTCACAACTGCCCAGAGACCCACTACACAGACTGTTCCTTCTGGAGTCTGACTTTGGTGTTTCTTGCTGCATCCAACCTCACTTCCTTATAGAAATATCTGTGGTGATGACAATGCTACTTTATCTAGCCTACCATACAGACCCTTTGACTCTTAGTGACAAGAGGGGGTGTTGTGATTTTTTAGATGAACAAATTAAGGACCAGAGATGGGGAGTGACTTGTCGAGAGTCACACAGCAAGTGAGGGTTGCACTTTTCCCCAGCATGAGCACTGAACTCTTCACATAGGGCCCCAAGGGGTAGAAGGAGATTCTTGCATCTCAGGAGGGGCTCCATCCCCCACCTAGGCCCCCAACTCTAGGAGTCATCCTTAATCACTCCTTTCTCCTCCATATAATCTATCACCAAATCCCCACCATTCTGCTTCCTAGATGTCTCTTGAATCCTGCCCCTCCATCCCCACTATCCCCCAAGGCGTGCTCACTGGGCCCTTCACAATCTCTTGCCTGGATCATGGGCCCGGCTTTTCCTTGAGCTCCTACCTCCATGCTGGGCTCCCCTAAACTCTTCCCCATGCAGCAGCTCAAGAAATGTTAGTCACTTGTATCATCATCTTGTTTGCCAAGGAGATGGCATCATGCCCATTTTACAGATTGGGAAACTGAGGCTTGGAGAAGGGAAATACTTAACCAAGGTTGTCAAACAAACAAGTGGCAGGCAGAGGTGTCCGCATCCGGAGGCTGCTTACTTAACCACATCTCCTTTGAAGGGGAGGAGAGACACCTGTACCCAGAAGGTGCCTAAACTCTAAACACCATTCTAAAATCTAAACCACAGTACTCCCTGCTCAAAACCCATCTGTGGCTGCTACTACGCTTGAGATAAAGTCTGGCCCCCTCACCATAAACTCATGGACCTGCCCACCTCGCGCTCCCACTGAGCCCTATCCTGGCTTAATGCTTCAGCCCCATAGCCCATCTCTGGGTATCTCACCCCCACGCTCTGCCCATGCAGTTCTCTTGGCCACAAATGCCATTTGCTATTCTTCCCTCACTGGCCCTGCATGTCCACTCTCTGTAGTCCACCCCAGGCCAGGGAGGCAGAAAATGTCCCCAGAACACACACCCCCTTTCTCTGCTCCCCAAACCCTCTCCTTTCTTCTCCCACCAAGCACACTGGGACCAGTCAGACCAGCAGGATCCCTTTTGTCTCTGAAGAGAGCCTCCAGCTGACAAGAAGGAATGTCATATCCACGATCTTCATTATTTTATCCCCCTGTTGTCCTCCCTCTCCCCTTCCTTGGGGATCCTGTGACTCACGAAAGGCTGACAACCTGCTGGAGGTCACACAGCATCAAAACTGGGACTTGAGTCCAGGTTGGGTTGTCTTGGGTCAGGTGCTCTACAAGAAGAACCTGAGATGGGGATTCTTGTGCTGGAGATTCATGGAGGGAAGGTGCTCAGGAGGAAGCTGGAGGGAGTGAGGGAAGCAGGCAGGGGCAGGGGGAGAAGATGGGGAGAGAGGTGGGCTCAGCAGGAGTCCAGTATCAGCCTGATCCCAGGGGGAGCTCTGGTGGGTGAATGGTACCACAGGGAGGTCCTGTCTTGAGGGAAGGCGGCCAGGCTGTTGGTCCCCTGAATCAGTCAGTCAAAGGCTGTAGGCTGCCCCCAGAGTAGGGTGGGATGTAACATCTATGGGCAGACAGCTCCTAGAGGCTGAGACTCCCTGGAAAAGGGGGGCAGCCAGGAGCTGCTATCAGCCAACTCACAGCAGCTGGCAGTGCTGGCTGGTAAAGGGATCTGGGGGTGCCACCAGTGACATCCCCCATAGATCTATGACCCTCCTTCTTCCTAAACTTCAGCAGAGAAGGGTGGCAGAGTTGAGGATTCTTTGCCTAACCCAAAGCCAAACGGTAGCAGTCCATCTCCTGGAAGGGAGACCCTGGGGGCTGCTGTGGGGAAAGTGAGGTTCAGAAAGGTTAAGCAGTCTGACTGAGGCCACAGAGCATTTCGTCCCATTTACCATGGAGCCATTACCTTCTGTAATAATGAAGAGCTGACAGGCAGCCTCTCTGCTATTCTTCCCCCTCCCTTCCCCATGCCCCTACCCACACCCTTTCCCCACTCCCATATAGCTGTCCCTCCCTTTGCTGGCTCCCCAGAGCCAGGGTGCTGGATGGAAACAGTGACACCTTGTCAAACAGGCTTTTGATAAATGCAAATCTCTCTTAATTTGAATCTAATTATCAATGAAATGAGCGGCTCCCAGATCGCTTCTCCCCATCAGAAACTGGCAGATACGTCTGTGTGCAGAGTGAGACTGGCATCTGCTGGTCCTCATGCCAAGCCCCACCTGCCTGGCCATGGCTGCTTCTCAGGGAGAAGGGGGGAGGGGGTGGGACGCAGGAGTCCCAACAGCTGGAGCCCCAACCTCTGCAGATTTCTACAGTTCACAAATAAGCCTTTCACAGGGCACCCAGAGAGGTTTTGGACACTTGTATGAAGCCCCACAGCAGGGCTGGACCCTGGTTAGCTGACAGTATTGTGGCCAGAACTTGTTCTACTGACCAGTAGCCATCATCGGGGGTGGGGGACGGGTGGCCCTGCACCTCCTCGGCCTCATGCTCAACCCCAAGCAAATTCTGGAGAGAAGATGCCAATCAACAATCATTGGGCACTTACTGTATGCCAAGTCACACTAGTTCATTCCTTTTGTGCAAAACAGCCAGCTCTTATAGGGTGGGTACCCTGACAATCTTGGCGTACAGACATGGAAACTGAGAAACTGGCTGCTGGCCCGGGGTTCTCCCAGCCCATAGCACTGAGCCTGGGCTCTCACCATGTCCCATGTACGTACCTGCCACAATCAGTGTGGGTTTGGCCTAGAGGGCAGGGGGATAACGGGTCCAAGTAAAGCAGCTCAAACTGTGGGCAAGAGCCCGAAAGTAGAATCTCCACCTTAAAAATTACACCTCATTAAAATAAAAGTACAAACAGCAACACCTATGCTCTGGCAGCCCTGCAGCCAGCATGTTACAGAGATGAGCTCACTGACCCCTGTGAGCAGCCCCATTTTACAGATGAGGAAACAGAGGTGCCCAAAGCCTGGGCTCCCTAAAACTGCAGCAATTTTTAAAGTCAGACAAAAAATACAAATCTCTGTATACAAACTAGGAAATCCAGATGAGTCAAAAATAGCGATCGCTCAAAATCCCACCACCATCTACGAGTACAATAACCTCTCCGAGGTTTTCTTCAGAATATTCTAGGAAAAAAAAGTGGAGGGAGACGGTTAGATAAATGAGACCAGAACAGCAGGATGCTGACAATTGTTGATGCTGAGTGATCAGCAAAAGGGAGTTCATTGTATTTTTCTATTTCCATGATGTTTGAAATTTTCCATAATGAAAAGATTTTTAAAAATCTCATCACGCAGGAACAATCTAGTAATGTTTTGGCATCTTCCCTTCCAGACCTTTCCCTCCCCCAAGTGACTGACTTTAATTCAATTTTATAATAATTATAATAACAATAATATCAGCAGAATAGAGGAGGGCAATGGGACCACCTTGGATCCTCTCTCACCTCTGGCCCTAAGCTGCCCCTCACTGCCCTTTAAGTAGGGGATTCTTGGACCATATCTTGACCCCACTGCACCCACCTGGGATTTTTAGAGTAAGACCCTATAAATTCCTGCACTGCCTTCAAAGGCATTGGCTCTTGTCCTGGGAGACAAGTGCCCTGACAGATAGTGCTGGGTCCTGGAGCCAGGCTCCCAGAGGTCAGATCCTGGCTGGCACTTACTTGCTGGGTGACCTTAGGTAAATCTCTTAACTTCTCTGAGCCTTCCATGTCCACCTTAAAATGGGTTAACAACTGTGGCAACCTCATGGCACTGCTACATCAATTAAATGAGATGACGTAGGCAAAGTGCTTGGCACGTGATGAGGGCTTCATAACCTTTCCCATCATTTTATTTTTGGACAAAATCCTCCCAGCCCTGCTGCACGTGCAGCTTTTCCTGAGGCTGCTTGAATTCAGGCCTGATCCCCTCACCACCAGGCCTTGCCTGCTGTCAGCTTTAGCAAGGTCAGCACGGCAGCCCGGCTCGCCCATAAGCCCATGACCCAAAAGCTGAGCTGTTGCTCTCCTCCATAAACCCACTCCTCCCCCAGGCATCCCATCTCAGGAAAGGGCAGCTCCATCCTTCCGGTAGCGCAGGCCAGAAAGCTTGGAGTCATCCAGGACGCCTCTCTCTTCCTCTTACATTCTACATGCAACCTATCAGTGAGTCCTATTGGCTTGACCTTTAAATTACAGATAGAATCACATCCCCTCTCACCCCTCCATGGCCTTCTCAGCCCCCCTCACCACTTGCTTGGATGACTGCAATAGCCTCCCTGTGGGTGTCCCAGCTCCAGCTCAGCTCACACTGCCTTGAGTCTATTCCCCATATGGCAGCCAGAGGAGGCACCCACATCGATGACCTCCCTCCTCTGCTCCAAACCTTCCATGGCTCCCAGCTCAATCAGAGTAAAGGCCAAAGTCTTTACCAGTCTCTTTGCTCTTCCTTTAACCAACAGGCATTAACTGTGGTAAAATACACATAACGTAAAATTTAACATTTTAACCATTTTGAGGTGCTTAATTCAGTGTCATTTAGTACATTCATAATATCATACAACCATCACCTCTATCTAGTTCCAAAACATTTTCATCACCCCAAAACCCGGTAAGCACTCAGTCCCCCTTCCCCCTCCCTGGAAACCACTGATCTACTTTCTGTCTTAATGGATTTGCCTATCCTGGACATTTTACAGAAAGGGGATCATAGGATACGTGGCCTTTTGTGACTGGCTTATCTCATTTGGCATGATGTTTTCAAGGCTGTAGCATGTGTCATTCCTTTTAATGGCTGAATCATATTCCACAGTATGGACAGACCACGTCTTAGACCATCGTCCGTCGATGGACACTGTGCTGTTTCCACCTTTTGGTTATTGTGAATAATGCTGCTATGGACATTCATGTGTACATTTTGTTTGAACACCTGTTTCAATTCTTTTGGGTATATTCCCAGGAGTGGAATTGCTGGGTCATATGGCAGTTCATGTTTAACTTATTGAGAAACCACCAAATTGTGTCCTGTGGCTATACCACTTTATATCTTGCATTGGTGGTTCCCTCTGCCAGGAATGCTCTTACTCCAGACACTCACGTTGCCTTATTCAAATCCTTCACAGGCCCAAATGTCATCTTCTCAGTGAGCCCCTATTTAAAACTGCATTAACTATACCCTCACTCTAGCCTCCTGCCCCCAGCACCCCATCTCCCTTCCCTGTTTTTTTTTTTTCTGTATCACTTATTAAAATGGACTAACCACACATTTCACTTTTCTCTTAGTCTTACTCTCGCTCTAGAATGTCAGCTCCAGGAATGTAGGAACCTCGTCTGTCTCACCACTGAAACACCAAGGCCTGGCATACAGCAGGTGCTCAATAAACAGCCCCCACAGCAGTCTTTATAGTACACAGTCTAACCCCTGCCACTCCTCTGCTCAAAGCCCAGGATAGCTCCTGTGGCCCTCAGGGGGTCCTGCCCTACTTTACTCTCCAGGCGTATCCCTGTCATGTCCCACACATGCCCTGTATTTAGGTCACACTGAACTAGCTGCAGGAACACAAGAACACATGGTCCTTCTGCCAGGAGTTTCCCTTTCCCACCCAGTTTTCCTGGCAAACCCTTCTTCATCCTTCACAACACAGCTCAAGTGTCACCTCCTCCAAGAAGGCTTCCCTGACCTCTCCAGGCAGAATTCAGTTGATCTCCCTGGGTGTCTTCCTCACAATTATACCAGAGCCTCATTACTCTGAGTACATACTTGATTCAACTACGCCATCAGCTCTCCTGGGTCTCCAGCTTGTGGGACTTCTCGGTCTCCATAATCACAGCACAATCACAATTCCTTATAATAAAATCTCTTTGTGCATGTGCGTGCACACACACACACACACACACACACACACACACACACACCCCTTGTTGGTTCTATTTATTTGAAAAACCCTGACTAATGCAGGTTTTGGTACTGAGAGTGGTTCTGAAGGAAAAGAATTTTAAGGATGAGTTTTCTGAATTGATTCTGGGGTTTCTGGTATTGGGTCACTAATCCAATTACATTTAAGGATGCTAATGACTCTATTTCCAGTAAAGACTACTGACAGTCCATGGTGTGAACTGTTTATAGAAATATGCAAAATAACACCACTGGATACTCCTAACCAACCATTTATTATTTATTTATTTTTGGCTGCGTTGGGTCTTCGTTGCTGCGCACGAGCTTTCTCTAGTTGCGGTGAGTGGGGGCTACTCCTGCTTGTGGTGCGTGGGCTTCTCATTGCGGTGGCTTCTCTTGTTGCGGAGCACGGGCTCTAAGCATGCGGGTTTCAGTAGTTGTGGCTCGCAGGCTCTAGAGCGCAGACTCAGTAGCTGTGGTGCACGGGCTTAGTTGCTCCACGGCATGTGGGATCTTCCCGGACCAGGGCTCGAACCCATGTCCCCTGCACTGACAGGCGGATTCTTAACCACTCCTCCACCAGGGAAGTCCCTCCTAACCAAGCACTTATAATAAGCAAGGATCTGAGTGACTGTGTATATGATGCTTTCAAATATTTTTGGCAAATATTTTTGGCTAATATAATGAGGTCTGCTGGTTACTCCTAATGTCACTTGACAAAGTGGGGAAAGAAAAGGATGAGTTCAGGGATTTGAATTCCCAGCTCAAGTGCCACATAAATGATCTGAAAGCTTTTATGTGTGCCCTGAAGGAGACCCTTATTACCTGTAGCGGCAGGGCTGATATTGCTAAAAATCAAACCCGGAATCTCACCTCGCAACTCACTGAATAACAATTCAAGTTGAACTGCCAGCCTGTAGAGTGTCTACTGTTAAAGTGAGAGCACTGACTGGGAAAGAATGAGATCATGCAAGTGAGAATGGGGATGTATAGGAAGATCCTGATGAATTTTCGGACTCTGAACCCCTAAATTCTTTGCTAGTGAAAGAGTACTCCTCACCCACAGTGGGAGTAGCTTCTCCATCCCCTGGCTGAGGGGATCAACCCTGCATTGCCTGAAGAAACTGTAATGGCCTTCCCTGAGGCAGCTGCCATTCAAGGCAAAGCTGATTCTCCTCAGGATCCATCCCTGCCTCTTTGCTTCTTTGCTTCTAGATCTGTAACTAGACTCAAGTCCCAGCAGGCCCCTAAAGGTGAAGTACAAAATGTGACCCAGGTGGACGTGAGCTACACTCCAAAAGAACTACTTGAGTTCTGTAATTTATACAGACACAAATCTTGGGAATATACGTGGGAATGAATATTAAGAATGTGGGAGGGGACTCCCCTGGTGGTCCAGTGCTAAAGAATCCGCCTTACAGTGCAGGGGATGTGGGTTCAATCCCTGGTCAGAGAACTAAGATCCCACATGCCGCGGAGCAACTAAGCCCGCGCGCCTCAGCTAGAGCCCGCACGCCACAACGGAAGATCCCACGTGCCACAACTAAGACCTGACACAGTCAAAAAAAAAAAGAATGTGGGATAATGGTGGAAGGAACATAAAGTTGGATCAGGCAGAATTTATTGATATGGGCTCACTAAGCAGATAGTCTGCATTTAATGTTGCAGCTCAGGGAGTTGGGTAGGTCTCCAGTTTGGTTGGTTGGTTGGCTGAAATATGGACGAAAAAGTGGCCCACAGTGAGTGAGCTGGAAGTACTAGACCTGCCTTGTTTTACTGGAGAGAAAGGGAATCCAAGGCTTGGGGAGACTGGAATGTTAGAATGGATTTGTCATTTAAGATCTACTTACCCACACTGATTGGGGGGGACGTATGTGTCCAGAAGACATACCTTTCATCACAACTGTGAGAAACAAATTTGCAAGGGGAGCCCTGGCAGTCTTGAAGAGCTCTGTGATTGCTGTTCTCTGTAGGCCAGACCTTATGGTGGGCACTGCAGGCACGGAATTGGGAAACCTAAGTACAATGGGAGTAACTGGATCTCAGGGTGGCAGGGCTAAGTGGTGGCACTCAACTGCCAAAGGCAAGGTGGGCACGGTCATCATAATGGGCAGCAGAGTTAGAGCTACAATCAGAATAGTCTGACTCACCCAGACCTATGGCATTGCCTAGGTGATCACAGTGTTCCTATAAGTGATAGGAAATGTACCAAATTCTTCGTTAATCTGGATAAGCAGAAAGTTCTAGGTCTCATGAATAAAAATCTAACCTGAACCATAAAAATAGTCATGGCCCCTCAATCAATTCCCACACACAGAGCCCCCTGAATGCACGGGAAGCCAGGTTCCCTTGAGGAAGGACTCTGGTACACTACTGAAAATTTATAACGTGAAATCTTTCTTCAAGCCTTCCCCAAAGGGACTGATGGCCTTTTACCAAGATGACTTTGCACTAGGTTAAAGGAAATAATCAAACCTTTTGGGGACAGCTTATGGAGGTCAGGTGATCGATGGAGTTGTAGCTCAGGTCTGTCTCACAGTGGGTCCAGTGGGTCCCCACCCCATCTTGTGGTTATTTCCCCAGTTCTGAAACATATAATTAGAAAAGATATACCCAGCAGCTGAATTTCCACATTGTCTCCCTAACCTGTGAAGTGGGGGCAATTATGATTGGAAAGGCCAAGTGGAAGCCACTAGAACTGCCTCTACCTAGGAAAACAGTAAACCAAAAGCAATACTGCTTTTCTGGAGGGACTGCACAGATTAGTGCCATCATCAAGGACCTGAAAGACGCCGGGGTGGTGATTCCCACCACATCCCCATTCAATTCGCCTATCTGGCCCGTGCAGAAGGCAGACGGATCTTGGAGAATGATAGTGGATTACTGTAAGCTTAACCAGGCGGTGACTCCAACTGCAGCTGCTGTACCAGATGTGGTTTCATTGTCTGAGCAAATCAACACATCCCCTGGTCCCTGGAATGCAGCTATTGATCTGGCAAATTATTATTATTTTTTTTTTTTGCGCTACGCGGGCCTCTCACTGTTGTGGCCTCTCCCGTTGTGGAGCACAGGCTCCGGACGCGCAGGTTCAGCGGCCATGGCTCATGGGCCCAGCCGCTCCGCAGCATGTGGGATCTTCCCGGACCGGGGCATGAACCCGTGTCCCCAGTATCGGCAGGCGGACTCTCAACCACTGCGCCACCAGGGAAGCCCATGGCAAATTATTTTTTTCTCCATAGCTATCAGTAAGGTCCACTAGAAGCAGTTTGCTTTCAGCGGCCAGCAATACACCTTCACTGTTCTACCTCAGGGGTAAATCAACTCTCCAGCCCTACATCATAATTGAGTTTGCAGGGATCTTGATTGTTTTTCCCTTCCACAAGATATCACACGGGTCCATGACGGCAATGACATTATGCTGACTGGACGTAGTGAGCAAGAAGTAGCAACTACGCTAGACCTTTTGGGAAGACTTGTGTGTCAGAAAGTGGGAGGTAAATCTGACAAAAACTCAGGGGACTTCCATCTCAGTGAAACTTCCTGGGGTCCAGTGTCATAGAGGATGTTAAGATACCCCTTCTAAGGTGAAGGATAAGTTGTTGGATTTGGTCTCTCCTATAACCAACAGAAATGCCTAGTGGATCTCTTTAGATTCTGGTGGCACATGGTTCTCATTTGGGCATGTTACTCAGCCCACTTTCCAAGTGACCTGAAAAGCTTCTGGTTTTGAGTGGGACTCAGAACAAGAGAAGAGTAAACATCAGTCAAGGACTTTACCTCCTCTTCTGGGGAAGGGGTTAGTACATTTTTGGTTGTTCACAGGACAGCTGTATTGTGTTAGATGGAATCGTGACCTTGTTATCTTCTTTATTTAGAGATTAAGTATGGTTTAAGGAGATGCATATGGAGCCAAGCTGACAAGGGGTGGACAGGTGATGGTTAATTTTATATGTCAACTTGACTGGGCTACAGGGTGCCCAGATATTTGGTCAGACATTGTTCTGGTGTGGCTGTGAGGGTGTTTGGGGATGAGATTAACATTTGAATTGGTAAACTGAGTAAAGCAGATTGTCCTTCCCAATGTGGGTGGGTTTCATCCAATTAGATGAAGGTCAATACAGAACAAAAAGCTGAGCCTCCTGCTAGTAAAGGGAAACGCCTCCTGCCTGACTATTGAGCTGGGTTACTGCTTTTTTTCTGCTTTTGGAGTCAAACTGAAACATTGGTTCTTCTTGGGTCTTGAGCCTGCCAGCTTTCAGACTGGAACTTAAACCGTCGGCTACTCTGCTTCCCAACTGCAGATCTTGGGACTTAGCCTCCATAATCACATGAGCCAATTTCTTTTAATAAATCTCTTACACACACACACACACAATCCTGTTGATTCTGTTTCTCTGCAGAACTGTGACTAATACATTTCATACCCTGGTGGCTCATGTGCCCTCTATAGATGTGTTTTGTTTAGTTTCTGCATCTTAAATATCAGGGATTTTATAAAAACATTCAAAATTCCAGAGTCTTTTTAAAAACAGGAAGTTCTGACCACACTGTGCCTGCATTCCTGCCTGGCAATCATCATCATTTAGAACTGTTAGACTGGGCATCTACTCTCTAGTTAGCCACAGTTTTTACCACTCCCTATAGCCTCACATCTTCTTTCTGCCTCCCTCAATTATCTTACCCACTAGGCACCTACAGAAATCTGAGTTTTCAGTTCCTGCTTCACGTGTTCCCTCCCCTCTAGACTATGAGGCCTAAATGCAGGGACCATGAGTGTGTTCACCAATGCACCCTCAGCATCTGGCACAGTGTCTGCTACAAATCTAGTACACAAAATACATTTGCTGAATGAATGAATGTTCCTTGCAACCAGGACTAAAAGCTAGAAGTGCCCCAAGGCATGGCAACAATAGCTCCTTTCCAAACACCCAGTACAACTTGAGAGGTACTGGGGGATCCAGTTACGGTAGAGTGTGGGATTAAGTGTCAACTCTGAACAGGCTGGCAGTTCCTCAAAAAGTTAAACACGGAATTCCCATATGACCCAGCAATTCCACTCCTAGGTACAGACCTCAAAGAATTGAAAACAGGTGTTCAAATAAATACAGGCACACGAATGTGCACAGCAGCACTATTCACAATAGCCAAAGGGAAGAAACAACTTGTGTCCTTCAGCAGATGAATGGATAAATAAAATGCAGTATATCCATACAATGGAACATGATTCAGCCATAAAAAGGAATGAAGCACTGACACAGGCTACAACACAGATGAACCTTGAAAACATGATGCCAAATGAAAGAAGCCAGACACAAAAGATCACACATTATACGACTCCATGTACAGGAAATGTCCAGAATCAGTAAATCCATAGAGACAGAAAGTAGATTTGTGGTTGCCAGGGGTTGAGGGGTGGGGGACTGGGGAGTGATTACCAGTGGGTATGGGTTTCTTTTTGGGGTGACAAAAAAAATGTTTTGGAGCCCGACAGAGATGGTGGTTGTACAACATTGTGAATATATTAAATGCCACTGAACTGTTCATTTTAAAATGGTTAATTTTATGCTGTGTGAATTTCACCTTGATTTTTAAAAAAAGTGTTGACTGGAGCCGAACTGTCCAGGTTCAAATCCCAGTCTGACATTTGCTAGTTGTACAAGCTCCACCCCCTGAGCCTCAGTTCCCTTGTCTATAAAATGGGAACAAAAATCGCACCACCCTCCATGGGTTTTATGAGGATTAAATGAGCTAATGCATAGAAAATACATAAGATCTGGCATATCCTAAGTGGTAAATGTTAACTATTCCTGTTATCACTCTGGGGTTCCTGAGTTTCCTCAGGTCCTTCAGGATTGGGTCAGCCAGATGCATAGAAGACTCCTGGGGGCCCAGCAGGGCTGGCCAGGACTCCCAGACCCCATGGCTACATCTGACATCCAAGGAAGGGATCAAACATTTCCTGCCCATTAAATTAAAGCAGAGGCTATCTATCTAGGAAGAAATAAAACTGTAAATATCAAAGCCAATGCATAACCTTCCTGGGCTTCTGTTGCAACTTCCTTTCTTTAATAATCATTGTTTAAAAGAAGTAGTCTGGGATGGTAGGGTGGGGTGGGGATGGGTTGACGGGTCTTCCACTCCATTTAAAGTTCACTGCACGCACCGACTTGTGTCCCCATATCAAATATCTGCAGCCACAAGGAACTAGCCAGTGGCTGTTTGCTCTCCGGACGTTATTTATTGCTGCTGTAAATTGGCAGGATCTCCCCCGGTGCATAACTTTTTCCCTGACTTGTTTCTTTCCAGAAGATCCCAGACTAGGGGGCCAGCCTCACAGACGCCAGCAGAACAATCTTCTTTCAACAGCATTAATTATCTGTATGGCTTTCCATAACAACAAAAGAAAAAATCTTGACCCCACTGCCTGCCAATATTTAAGGCACTAGGAGAGGGAAATCCTTTTATCTTTGCATCTCCCAGAGCAGTCTGGTTTGATAAAACATCCTTCCCATTCGCCCCCTCCCTTTTTATATTCCGAACTTTCTGGCCTGATTAATTCTCCCCACCTCGGTAAAGGGCTGTGTATACTCCTGAGTGTTGACTTGATTTTCTTCTATAGAAACATCCCTGCAAGAAATTAAAACAGCGTGTACCCCATTCTTGCACCAGAAGCTGCTTGTAAAGAGTCTTACTCCTCACTAATGGAAGGGGGCGGGGGGCAATTAAAAGATCTGTAGGGGAGGACAAGGGTGGTGGGAGAGAATGTGGAAAATGGAATATGAGTTGAGAAGATTTCTTTATTTTAAATTAAAGTTAAGGATTAAAGGCATCAGGCTTTCAAGAGTTATCGTCAAAGGCTTTTTAGCAGTCCCAAGTGGATGGGCCGTAATCTTCTTTTTAAATGGCTATATTTAGACCACACTCAGGCAGTGGAACCAGAAACTTCCAGCAGGGGACTGCATGCAGGATGGAGGATGGTGTTTAAATATCAGCTGTGGAAACGAGATTTAACCACCTAGGAGTGATTTGGTTTTGAGGAACACGTAGCACTTGGAAATAGCACGTATAATTTAAGTTATCAGTGGACAGGGTTCATAGCAAGAGTTGTGCCTAGAATAAACCTAAGAATTTTGGGAAGGCCAGGCCTCACCTCAAATGCCCCTCCATTCAAGTGGTGTCTGATTCACAGCTGTATGACACCTCTGATGAAAGCATCTGTGGGTTGTAACTTATACAGAGGTTTCTCGATGTGAGAAATTATCTTAAAACCCTGCCTCTCGTAACAGATCAATCCGTGGATAAAGTAAAGCAAAAAGGAATTGTTCAAAGGAAACACATTTATCTCCTTCTCTGCCTCCCAGTTTAAGCTCCATGATCATGTTTACTGAATCTAATTTGACTGAGTTCACCTTTATAAAGGTTATTTATCAGGGTATATTACATGTTTAATCAATATGGTAATGAACGATTCACCTCAAAATATAAGATACCAAGTTAGTTTTTTTTAAACAATTTAACAAGATTTTTTAATGTCTGAAATGAAACACCAGTGTTGATACAGCACAAGAGCAGAATCCTTAAAAGTCTGGTGGGCAACAGGCGGAAATCCAGAGAGAAGAATTCAGTAGAACAAGAAACCTTTGGGCTTCTGAGACAGCGGGACCTCCTGGGCTGACTTCAGTGTGGTTTGGTTTTTGTTCATTATTGGAAGCATAAGTAAGTGTTCAAAAATCAAAAGTGACAAAGACCCAACCTGCAAAGCAACATAATCCTCTCCTAAGAAGCAAAAACACGTTTCCCACATTTCCCTCAAATTGCAAATCAAAGCAGACCCCGACATATCTTCTTTAAGCTAATCTCCAGCAGCCTGGTAACTTTAAAGGGGTTTAAATTAGACCAAGTTTTGGGGTTTTTTTGGTGGTCACTCCCTTCCTTATAGGATGCTGGAGAGAAGGTGTCTAAAGGGTGCTGGGCAGGGCTGCGGTGGGTGGGAGCTAGATTTTCCTTCACCTACAAGATTCTACCAGGCTTCCCCATTCCCCTGTCTTCTCAACAGCCCAACACCTAGCAGGGGGCCTGGGAACCAACAGGGTTAAGATTTGCAGGGACTTTTTGATGTCCCCTGCAGATGCTGAACCATAGCTATTTGTGGTTTTAAGTGTAAGGAGTCACGATCTAACCCACAATATTTCCAAGTCTATGCAATAGCTAGTGAACCCGCTAGAAGTCTTATAAAGCACATCTAAATGCACCAGCTTGTCATTCATTTATTCTTTTGTTTATCCAACACATGTTTACTGAGCACCTACTATGTACCTGACCCTGTTCATGGCACCAGGGCATATGGCAATATATAGGAGAAGGGGAATGGTCCCTTGTCTTTATGGAATTTAGAGAAGCACAAGCAAGCAAGCAACTTCAATTCAGTGTTGGAGATGGGTGATGGGTATGTGGAGATTCTCCACACTATTCTCTTTTTGTGGACATTTGAAATGCTCCATAAAACAGCTTTAAAAAAAATAGTAAATGCTATTTATTTGATCAATTTGTTCCCCAGACAAATATTTGTTAAATGAGACCCAAGGGTCAGGCACCAAGGCAGGAGAACAAGACCAAGGGGCTCCTCACCTTCAAGGAACTCAGTCTAGCAATGGTGGATTTTCCCTATTAGATGAGTGAGGACAGTTAAACCTGTGTGAAGAACTTGGGGGGATTGGAGGGGCACTCAAAAGACCAACACAACCTGCCAGCTCAGTGGGAACATTCAAGGTGACTGTGTGCAGAGATTCTAAGAACACCACTTTCTGGATTAAAGGAACACTGTAGATGGGGATTGGCAAGCTGTGGTCCATGGGCCAAATCTGGCTCACCTCATTTTGCAAATAAATTTTACTGGAACACAGGCATGATCATTCTTTAAAGTCTTGTCTACAGCTGCTTTCACACTACCATGGCACAGTTGAGTACTGCAACACAGACTGTATGCCCACAAAGTAAAAAATATTTACTATCTGGCCCTCTAACAAAAAAGTTTGCCATACTCTGCCCTAAAGTGTTCTTCGCAGAATATTGTTGATAAAACTGAGAAAGTTTTTGTGAATTAAATCCCCAATCTGCCTTCTTTGGTGGCCCAAGTTTTTCACACACTGAGTTTGCTTAGAGCTGTAGTTCTCTACCTTGGCTATCACTGGAAAGCTTTTAAAATCCCTCATGGCCAGGCCCTACACCAGACCAATGAAATCAGACCCTCTGATGGTGGGTCCTGGAAAAAAAAGAAATCTGGATTTTTTTAAAGCTCTCTTAGGTGATTCCAATGGGCAGCCATGGTTGAGGACCCACGGCTTAAAAGGAGAGACATCAGCTTGGCGTTAAGTTTTCAAGGATGAATGCAGACTGTTGATCCAATGCATTAGCCCCATAGAAGTTGGCCCACCTCTAAAACCAGCTGGATCCATGGGGAGGGCCAGTTGGTCCTGGATTGACTCTGATGGTAACACCCAGTTGGGAAAGCAGGTGGGCTACAGGAAGTGGTGTGCTGGTAAATATTTAACAACTGGCTCTCCAGGGAAAAAAGCTCTGAAAGGTGGTGCTTGCCAGTTTCTATGGTATAAATACTCCCACTACGGCCAATTTCAATCTACCAACTAGACATCACTAAAAGCGGGGCTAGGAAGATATATATGTACGGTAGTAATACATTATATAGTATTTCCAGCATACAGATACGATAGATGTAAATAACCTCAAGAGTATATAACAGTAAAATATGTAAAATGATTTGGAAGTGACAAGTTTTGAGTATTTATTACCGTGGTTTGAAATAAATATAATTTATTTAACTGTAGTTAGGTTACGTAGTTGAATTCTTAATAATGTCTTGCAAAAGTCCTGGAAATTTAATATTTGGTTCTCCTGAGCTGGTACAAGGTGGTTCTACCACAGTGGAGGCAGACCTTGGAGATATTAAGTGTTTGGTTCCAGACCACAATAAAGCAAATATCACAATAAAGCAAGTCACACGAATTTTTTGCTTTCCCAGTACAAGTTACGTTTATACTATACTGTAGTCTACTGAATGTACAATAGCATTATGTCTAAAAAAATGTACATACCTTAATTTAAAAATAACACTATTGGAAAAATGGCACCAATAGCCATGCTCAACGCAGAGTTGCCGCAAACCTTCAATATGTAAAAAATGCAGTATCTGTGAAGTGCAATAAAGTGAAGTACAACAATATACGAGGTATGCCCGTAGTCACTTCAAGACTCAGAAGGTCAAGAGTTGGCTGGTAGTTACTAACAGAATTTACATGGGAAGTATAATAAGGTAAAGGACTGAAGCTTGCTGCTTCCTGGCAGGAAGACCTTGGGAAGGTTGCTTCCCTGAGCCTCAGATTTCTCATTCTATTAAATGGGGTTATTATAATATGGGCTCTATAGCCAAGATGGCTTGGACTAAAATACTGCTCTATGACTTCCTAGCTGTGTGGCTTTAAGCAAGTAACTTCAGATCCCCTATCTGTAAAACGCAGATAATTATTGTATCACCTGATGGGGGTTGAAGGGTTGAAAATGCTCTTCTGGGTAAACAGTATATGGCATGTGGCCAATAATCAATAAATGTTAGTTCTCATTATTATTGTACAGGTTTGTGTAGAATCACATGAATTACTTCTTTATTGGGTGCTAGTGGCAATCATTCATGCTGTTTGCCAAATATTTCTGGCTTCCTCCCTTCTGTCTTGGCTACTTGTGGTTGAGTGAGATCATATGACTAGTTTGGGCCAATGAGCTGAAAGCAGAAGTGATGTGTCACTTTCCAGGACGGAGTGTTTTACTGTTGCCACAAGACCCTCTGAGAAGTTCATCCTTTCAACACAGTGAATAGACATTAGAGCTGACAGCTGCTCCATTAGCCTGGGTGCCTGAATAACTGTGGTGAGCAGAGCCCCTTGCCTACCTGCAATGGACACGTAAGCCAACGGGACTTGTCATGTGAGCAAGAAATATGCCTTTGTTGTGTTAAGCCATTGAAATTTGGGAGATCTTTTGTTACTACAGTATAATATAGCCTATACTGACTGATACATTGCTAAATAAATGGTGTTTATTACTACTCTTAAGAATACCTCCATTGTCTCCAAAACTATAAATATCACCCCAAAACTCTCAATCTAGATCATATGCCTCTAACAGGAAAACATTAACTAGTTCTTTAACTTTAACTAGACTGCTAACTCTGCAATCGCAGGCCAATCACATCAGTTCTCTGAGCCTCAGTTTGCTGATCTGTGATACGGAAATAATAACGAGGATCGCATTTGCTTTTGCATGACCAGGCAGTTGTGCAGCTATAATGACAGTGTGCGTTGCATAACAACAAAAGCTATCCTCACTGGAAGAAATTACAATCTCTGACTGTGATAAAGTCAGGTTATTTCCATTGCTCTTCTTTAAGCTCCCAAGAATTCCAGTCAAGTTTTTGTTTTGCTTGTATTAACCACCTCTGGATCTAATTCAAAGTGAACAATATGTCTGGTCTCCTCCTTCAGGGCTCCTGCCCAGGACTCTACATCCTTGAGCAACTTCTTTCTCTCTCTCATCTTGCCCCGAATCACCAACATTCTGCAACATGCCTTGGCAACCTGTCCCAACAATCTCACTCCTTCTCAGAAAGTTCCTCATAAAGTCTTCCTTAGCAATGCTTACTCTGGGGATTTAATTAACACTGGTACCTACATATTGACTTACGATCAAAATGCAGAATGAAATCTATATACCCAAGTAATGTCCACAAACCATTTAGTTAACAACAGAATGCCCCTCAACTGCCGACTTCTTAAACCTTAAGGGGAAAAAAAAAAGACTCTTAATTTCATCACTTTGTCCTCACCACTTTTCAACGTTGTGCAGGCTTTGGCATTTCCTAATTATGAGCACAGCCTAATTCAATCAAGATTCTGCCACTGCTTTTTCAAATGTTCCAACTGATGCTGTGAAAGCAACACCTTTCCCCCCCTCCCCAAATAAATTAAACCTCTGTATTATACTCATTACTTAAAATTCTCTGTAGATGAATTATTTTATTTTAAAAAATCATAATTACACACATCTACCTGTCAAACGAATAGGAGTCATATACTGCACGTCAGCAGGAACTAAGAGTTAGGCAGAAGGCCAAGAAAGGGGTGGGAGGATTCGGCCTTGGTTTCTCCATTAGCAAGCAGACACCACGGTGTGCATCGAACTGTGACTGACAACAGCCAGTGACCTGCAGATCTCTGCCAAAAGAACAGGAGGACATTCGTTCATTCATTCCTTTATAAATCTTTATTGAAAACTTACTGTGTGTCAGTCTGTGAACAGGCAGACCTGATCCCTGTCCTTATGGAACTTATGACACAAAACAGATAATCATACAAGTAATTATTACCATTGTGATAAGTACCAAGAAGGAAGAGAGCAAGGGCACCAGAGGGTATAACAGGAGCTATATCATCTAGTCAAGAGGCAACGAAGACCTCCTTGAGGAGATGGCACTTAAGCTGACACCTGAAAGAGGAATGAGAGTAAGCCAGACAAAGAGCAGATATGCTATGTTCATGGATTGGAAGACTCAATATTGTTAAGAAATTTCATTCTCTCCAAATTGATCTATGGATCCAATGCAGGCCCAGTCAAAATCCCAGGAATTTTTGTTTTTGTAGAAATTTATAAGCCAATTCTAAAATTTATATAGAAATTCAAAGGACATATAATGTCCAAAGAAATTTTAAAACAGATAAACAAGGTTAGAGGGCAATCTATCCAATTTCAAAGCTTATTGTGAAGATTAATAAAGTGTGGCACTGTTGTAAGGATAGACATATTGATCAATGAAACAAACTAAACAGACCCACACAGATGCTCATCTGATTTTTGAAAAAGGGCACCAAAGCAATCTAAAGGGAAAAGGGAAATTTTTTAACAAATGATGCTGGAACAACTGGATATCCGTATAGAAAAAAAAAAGTGACCCTCAAATCCTTACCTCATACCATACAAAAAAATTAATTTGAGGTGGATCAGAGAGCTAAACATAAATGCTAAAATAACAAGGCATCTAAAAGAAAACATGAGAATAGATTTATGATTTGGGGGTAGGCAAAGATTTATTAGATAGGACACAGTAAGAAAGAGTATTCCAGACAGAGAAGACAGCACGAGCAAAGGCCCTGGAGAAGGAAAGAGTTTGATTTTTTTAAAAACTGAAACAAGGCCAGCATGGCTGCAGTGTGCTGCGTGAGGAAGAGAGTGGTAGAGTTTAAAACGCCAACTGCTACAATGATCTTTATAAAAACCCTGCACTTTTAAGAGATGAAAAGACAAGCCGCAGACTGGGAGAAAATATTTGCACATCACATATCTGACAAAGGATTTAACTCTAGAAAATATAGAGAACTCTCAAAACTCAACAATGAGACAAACAAACAACCCAATTAAAAAAACAGGCAAGATATTTTAATAGGCACATGACCAAACCAGATATACAGTTAGCAAGTAAGCACATGAAAAGATGCTCAACATCATTAGTTATTAGGGAAATGCAAATTAAAAGCACAATGAGATACCACTGCACTCCAATTAGAATGGCCAGAATTGAAAAACAAACAAATAAACAAACAAACAACCTGATAATACCAAGTGTTAGGGAACACAGAGAACAGCTGGAACTCTTCTACACTGCTGGGAGAAAAGTGGAATGGCACAGCCACTTTAAAGACTGGTGTTTCTTAAAAAGTTAAACATACGCTTATCAAATGCCCCAGCAATCCCACCCCTAGGTATTTACTCTAGAGAGATTAAAAACTATGGTCACACAAAAACTGCACAAAATGTTTATAGCAGTTTTTTTCATGGCTGCCAGAAACTGCAAACAACTCAAACATCTCTCAACAGGTGAATGAATAAACAAACAATGATATAACCACACAGTGGAATATTACCCAGCAATGAAAAGGAGCAAAGTACTAATACATGCAGCAACATGGAGAAATTTCAAATGCATTATGCTAAATGAAAGAAGCTAGATTTAAAAACATACACACACACACACACACAAACACACATTATCTGTATGTATGTATTGCATCATTCCATTTATATGGCATTCTGAAAAAGGCAAAACTTCAGGGATACAGAGCAGAGCAGTGGTTTTCAGGTAAAGGGGATGGGGAAAGGGTCTGAATATAAGGGAGCACTAGGAAAGAATTTTAGAGGGTGAGTTAACTGTTCCATATTCCGATTGTGGTCAAAGCTCACAGAACTGTACAAACAAAACAAAACAAAATTACCCTATGTACGTTAAAAATAAAACTTCACCAGTCATCTCATCTCCTGCTTAAGCATTTTGCCAGGTTCCCCACCACCTACTGGAGAGAATCAAAAGTTCTTAGCCAGATGTCCAAGGCCAGGCTTCTCTCAGAGAGTACTCTATACCCATCCGTGCTCCCTCTGCAACTCCAGCTGGCAGAAACTTCAGGGCTCCAGGCCTCAGGGCCTTTGTTCATGCTGTTCCCTCTGCCTGGGATCCTCCTTCCCTGGCAAACTCCTATTCGTTTCCCCAAATGTGGCTCAAACGTCACCTCCTTGGATAGTCCACCCAAAGTGTCTAGCACTGAGGTTGGGTCCACAGAAATGCAAAGTGCAGCCAGGGCGGGCAGATTGATGTGGTTCAATGTCCAGTACTTAACGAGATGGTGGCCAAATTACATTTTAGATCAAAGTGTCTATATTCCAAAAGGGTTATCATGTGGGAAAAGCAAGAGAGGCAAGGAACATCTGTCCAGCTTTTCTTAATATGGCTTATTTTAACCTAAAGAAAATGACGAACTGGAAACTCTCAGGAGATGGAAGTCCAGACAGGGTCCAGCTACTCAAGAGGGAACCAATCCTCAAGTTCTGCCCCTTTGGGGCCTCCAAAGCACACAACTCATCCTAAGTTTCTCCCATGCCTCCATGTCCCTGTGTCACAAGTCCACAGTGAAGAAGCAGTTCCTTCCCCACGCCCAGACAGATGAAGGCAATAGCGAAGCCCCAGAACGCCACTTAAGAAAGATTTCTTAGGCTGCGGCTCTGCGAGTCCGAAATTTAAAAAGCGGGGTTTCAGCATCATGCAATTAATGCAGCAAACATTGATTTCTGCACCATAAGAGGCCGGTTCATTAATTCCAGATGCTCCCACCAGTCAAACCAAGGCTCGGCTTCTTTGCAAGATGAGGCAAGTGAGGATACTGAATTTTAAAATTCCTTTCTGCAGCAACCTTTATTACCAAACAGAGCATAAAACCCACCCACCCAGACTGCTTAATTCTTCCTAAATAATTAACAACACCTGCTCACCTCCCTGTTTATGCGGGCAAAACTCACAACGCTGCTCAGCACCCAAGTGGTCTCTCCTTCTTATGACAGGAGAGACCAGTTAGCCTTCAACCTCGGCCTCCCCCACCCAACCCTGAACAACCAGTGTATTTGCTTAGCGGAATATTCTTCTATGCCTCCCAATACCAGATCTCTTGACTGGATTAGATTTTTCTCTAAATCACCTTTGAAAGGTAAAGACCCAATGGGGACTTCCTGATAAAGATATCTGGGGGCTCTTTGAGGTGAAAAAGAGAAAAAGATGTCCCTTGGGAGAGCCACTTTCCTTTGGAGGAGGCTTCTGCAAGTTGAAACCTTCCTTCTCCTTCCTTTCCTTTTTTTTTTTTTTGTAAGGTAAATTTCCCTTCAGGGGAGTTGGTGGATTTAGCAAGACTCAAACTCTATAATTCAGGCCCAGGAAGGTGCAGGAATTGACCAACCAACTGTTGGGTTTTCTTGTCAATCAACAGAGCCTTGCTGCTTAGTGTGGTCCACTAAGGTGGCTCATCATCCCCGGGAGTCTGTTAGAAATGTGGACTCTTGGGTCCCATCCAAGTCCTAGTGAATCAGAACTTGCATTTAAACAAGAATCCAAGGTGACTCATGTTCATGTGAAAGTTTCAGAAGCACTGGATCAGGTGGTCTGTTTCAGAGAAGTGATAATGAGGAAGAACCATTGCCATATCTGCAAGGTGAAAGTAGGAAGAATACTTTCTGCTTGGCCTGCCCCAAGCTAAGATGCCCAGCCCTGCTACTCCAAGAACCATTATAGCCCTCAGATAAAACCTTCCAACAAGGCTGCCAGCCCAGGTCATCGGGCCACTGACCCAATCATGACACCCTGGCATGGTTCAGAAAACCCCAAACCACAAAGCCCTCAGTACTGTCCAAAGGGTGGCCCCTGGACCAATAGCATCAACGTCACCTGGGCACTTGTTAGACATGCAGAATCTCAGGACACTCAAGGCCTACTGATTCCCCAGGCATCACAGAAGCTCTCCAGGAGAGTCCTATGCACTCTAAAGTTTGAGGACTACCGACTGAGATCTCTGAACCTCAGGCTGATATCTGGCAGCCACCAGCCTGTTTTGAGGGACTCCTTCAGTTGGACTCCAACTCAACTTGGGCCTTGGAGATGGCGGGGAGATCCACCATTGTTTTCTAAATGAAGAAGTAGTTGGGGGAAAAAAATAAAAGTGAATAAATGGTTCCCAGTGGGTCATTAACCTGTTACAGGGTTGGGAAAGTGATGAGGCATCTGGGATCCAAGTTCAAAGCCACTGCTTTCAACCAACAATGAGTTTCTCTGGCGAGAGGCATCAACAGGCCCGACCCCTCCCCTCACCTGTACCCCATTCTCTGCCCCATTCTCTCAATTTCTTTATTCAAGAGCAACTCAGGGATGAAATAGTCTTTTGAATGTGTGGGTTCCCTCTTCGCCGCCCCCCCTTCAGCCTTCTCAGTTATCCTGGTGAACGCAGCGAAGATTTCATGCACCAAATACCATCCGGCTCCAATTGTCATTTCAGGATTCGCACTATTTTAATGAATGCCAAAACTGTTTTTTCACTTGATAGAGCCTGACACGACCAACAATCACAGATTAGAGAGAAACTTCTTGCTTTTCAACAAAGGTTAATAAATAGTGACAGCATTAAGTCTATTCTGATTAACTATGCTGAAAGATATTACTGCTGTTTGTAACATGAAATCATTATTGGATTAAGCACAGCATATAAAAATGAAATGTGAGTTTTAATCTCAAACACAGACATGCAGGCTGCTCAGATAAAGGCGAGGTAACACTCAGAGGCTCATATTAATTTTTAAGTTGCTCTGATGAAGGGATATTATCTGTCATTTGTCTGGTCTGGATTTGATGGTCCCTCGGTGAACTCTCTTATTGCTCCCTCTCAAAAGATACTAAGAGGCAAATAGCAGTGATACCCTCCCAACACACACACCCTTCACTAAGCTGTACCCACACTGAGTGGCTGAAAAAAGCATGGCAGGACCCAATAGGGATTGATGGACCACAAGTGGCTTCACTCTTCTGGGGGTTCTTTGACTTCAAAGACCTTCACCAAGAAAATGCCAATCCCAAGTAAGGGGATAGGTTGAAGATGGGGAAGATCCACCCTGGTTTTCTAAATGAAGAAGTTGGGTGAAAGGAATAAAAGTGAATGAATGGGAACTCCCCAGCTGTCCAGTGGTTAGAGCTCCGTGCTTTCACTGCAGGGGGCACAGGTTCGATCCCTGGTCAAGGAACTAAGATCCCACAAGCCGCGTGGTATGGCCAAAGTGAATAAATGGCACCCAACAGGTCATTAACCCAGGACAGGCTTGAAAAAGAAATGACATCCAAATTCAAAGACACTACCTTGCCCCCTTCCCCACCATCCCATCCACCGTGGACACTGAAAATGCCCTGAGGTGCATTATTTTGAGATGTTCTGTACATTCATTCATTCAGCACCCAGACTGTGGTCTCTAAATACCATTTCCTAGTAAAAGGATCCAGGACTCCCTGGAGCAATGTCTGCGTCCAAAGCTGGGGTGGGAAATGTACACAGTGAGTCTGGAAATCTTCCTAGAAAGCAAGGAGACTGTCCAAGACTACTGGAGGAGTCCAAAGGATTCAGGGGTCAACTTTCAGAGGTCCCCATGCACCAGAGACTGGACAACCTGAATATGAATAGAGATAATAACTGAAATGGATGAGGACACTCCAATGACACTTGCATCCATGGGTTTACAACGATATTTAAAAAAACTCTTATTGGCCACTTTTGGGGGACACTGGGGAAGCAACTCTTTATTTTGAAAACTGGCAAATAAAGGGAAAGAATTAAGCATTTATCCGCCCTTTCCTGGACACACTAGCCTTCAGAGTGAGCAAACAATTGATGAGGGGTGGTTTCTCTGTAGAGAAATCTTCCAGCTAAGAAAAAGAAGAGGGACAGAATCAACCTATCAACATTTTGCAACCCCTAATGAATTAATGGATACAGGCAATGATTATCAGTGAGTGCAAAACTCAGCGGATGAAGAACTGATGGGAGACAATGGACAGATCAGGCTGACAGCTCCAAACCCCACAGATCAATCTCAATGACACAGAAAAGGAGACAGCCAGGCTTCACGTACCTCCTGACAGAAGGGCACACCACCACCCATGACGTGGTCTTGCCAAAAACATTGAACCAACATCTGGTCAAGCCTCTGAGGCTACCACCAGTTCACAGGAAACCCAGGGGATGGAGGAGTATTAAATGACACCTCAGGGATATGCTCAGCTAGATCCAATGGAGAGAAACTCTACGGGATGAAAGCCTTCTTCAGCAAGAATAAAAGAATAAAAGAGAGGAAGAGAAGGAGAGTGAGAGGAGGGCGGGGTAGAAATAGAGAGGGGACAAAGAAAAAGGGGGGGGACACAAAATAAAATATGAATCGATAAGTCCATACTGAAACAAATTAATAACTGAATAGATAAATAAGTGAGGGAGAAAGAAAAGCTCTTCAACTAATAAATGTAGAGGTAATGATGGAAAGAGAAAAATCACCATTTGGCAAACACCGCAGTAATAACTGTTTCAGGCAAGAAGCATTGATGGATCTAAAATTAGTGGGCAAAAGAATTAGTAACAGAGTATTTACATTGTCTCAAAGTGTTTCCCCACAAGATACTTATTGATTACGAAGGAAAAAACCCAATAAGTTCACAGCAGAGAATCCTAGCAGACAAAAGTGACCAAAGTTAACATCACTACTAATGGGACAGATGGTCACCATGTGCCTCCTGATATGATGCATGGAGAAGGACACAACATCACTCCTGTAGCATTTCTGCCAAAATGCATAACCTGAAGCTAATCATGAGTAAACATTCCCAAATCAAGGGACAATCTACAAAATAAAAGGCCAGTTCTCATCTCAAGTGTCAAGGTCATGCAACCACAAGAGCACTGTGTATTACAGTAGAGAGAGGCCCCAGATTCTCCTTCACCGTGACACAGTCCCTGAAAAGTCTACTTGATATCTGCGCATCAAACAGTTCTCCTTCACTTAGTCCCACAGGGTGTCTCCCTGCAACCCAGCACTGAGCACAAAAATGCTCACTGAATGAATAATTCAATGAATAATAATCAGCTTAAACCAAAAAGGATTTTTACTGGCTCACATGACCTGAAAGTTTCAGGTTACTGACTTCAGGCATGGCTGTATCCAGCAGCTCAAATGATGTCATCTCATCCTACTTACCTCCTGACTCAGCTTTCCTCTGTGTGGGTGGGCTTTGTTTTCAGCCAGGGTTCTCCCTTGGCAGCTCTCTTTCACCAGCATGGCAACTCCCAGGGAAAGAAAACACCTCTTTCTCAGTAGCTCTAGCAAAAGTCCCAAGATTCACTCTGTTTTGACTGAATTGGGTCCATGCACTTTAATCTGTTCCATATTAAAGGACTCAAGAAACATGACAATTAAATGCAGTGCATGATCCAGGACTGGATCCTAGACCAGAAAAGGATGCTAGTGAGCAATGGGAAAAATTTGAGTAATATCAGTACACTAGATTATAGTGTTGTATCAATGCTAACTTACTCATTTTGTAATTGTTCTGTGCTTATGTTGAATGTTTATGTTACATTATATTAATGTTAATCTGGGTGAAGGGAATATGGGGAATTCTCTGTATTATTCCTGCAACTTTTTGTAAATCTTTTTGAAACAATTTAAAAATAAAAGTTAAAGAATAATATTTTTAAATATTCCCTAATTACCCTACCTCCAATGGTTCCCTCCAGACAACACTTCAGAACATCTCTTACTGCAGAGCACTTAGAATTATAAATTCACTTATTGCTTCTTTGCTGAATGCAGTCTCTCTTGCTGGTTTGTGAGCCCTCTGAACACATGGCACTTTCCTACCAGAGGGAATCACTATACTTTCTTTACCATCCCCTTCTTTTCCCATGTAGATTTTATTACTTTCTATAGTTACATATTCATCTGCACTTGGCTCATTCATTCATCTGTCCAGCCAATAAATCTCTGAAGGCACATGTGTGC
This sequence comes from Tursiops truncatus, assembly GCF_011762595.2. Lineage (NCBI taxonomy): Eukaryota > Metazoa > Chordata > Mammalia > Artiodactyla > Delphinidae > Tursiops > Tursiops truncatus. Next base: position 9,040,375 of record NC_047046.1, on the reverse strand, counting down.
CAGGTAAAAGCTAGATATTCAGAACCCAGCAGTGATCCAAGCACACAAAATTTCTGCTCTTAACACAGCTTTACTCTGTCGCCACCACCAGTCTGAAATCTCCAGGGCATAGAGCCATACCTGCTTTGTTTCCTGCTTTGTCTCCAGTGCCTGTTACATAGTTAGCAATCAAAAAGTGCCCACTGAATGAATAAATAGATGAATGGCAAACATACCACCACCACCTCCTCCAGCACCTGCAGCAGACATTGTTAATTGATCCCAGAACCCTTTCCCATTGAGCCTGGCCAAACAGGCATGCAATGCATTTGCCTAAGTGCACAGAAGAAGCCTTGGTTAGCATCTGTTTTAGACAAGAAGAAATGAGTGGCAAAAGGCAGGAAGTCACTGGCCTTAGAGCACTGATAAAATCCAGTGCCCTGACTTCTAGCCTCTGCAAGTTCCACTGTCCCACGAGGTAGGAGACATTTCCACAACAGCAGTCAAGTTTTAGGCAACTGCTGGGCCTCATTAGATCTCACACCAACCTCCTTCCTGGCCCCTTGTTCTCCTCTCCTGGTTCAATCCAACTCAGGGGGGCAAGCATAGAAACATTCTCCCCAAACAGGGTTACTGTGCCCACGTTTCAGAGAGCAAAGAAACTTAATGAAAGTGGCCTCATGAGCTGAGGAATCCTGCACAAAGCTTAATTCTGCTTCAGACACCCAGGGACCTCCTGAAACAGGGACCATGGAGAGCTTGCCCATCACTATGCCAGGGTGTTTGGCACTTAATTATTTTCTATTTTCCTCTATTTGTTTCACGGCTTTACAGCCAACTTAACCCTCTCCTCACCAAACCATGAGGTAACCAATAGTTGCAGATACAGGGAAGTTCCACCTCTGAAAGGCAAACACGTCCCAACCCCTCTCCGAGCCTGTTTTCCCATTTGAAAATGAAAGAAGATGTTGTGAGGTCCGAGTGCCCTGGGTTCAGATCCTGGTTTGACCACTTCCTCTGAATGTGGGCAGGTACCTAATGCTCCCTGCCTCAGTTCCCCCATATGTGAAATGGGTCGATGCTGTGAGGATCACTAGGGAATGTGGCTGGAAAGCACCCAGCTCAGAGAGCAAGTTTGAAAGACAGTAGATGTTACTCCCATATAAATTCCCCCTCATTTCTCACCTTGTGGGAACTTCTAGAATCACTGGCTTCTCCATTTCACTGGGTGAGCCTTGGGGGTGCTTGACAAATATTCCCGGAGTTAAATTTAGACTTGAAGTGGGTGGACTTTGTACAGGGTGTCTGCCCAGGTGAGCACCCCAAAGTCAGGGATCCAGCTGCCTTGGACACCTTTGCATTGTCACTGCCTTGGGTGCTGCCTGGCACAAAGGGATTTTGTGTATAAGACCATTTATTTGCTTTCATTCTTACATAGTTTTAATATCAGGCATTTGTTTTCTCGTTGAGGTTTGCAGGTCCCACCCCAGGCCTTTCTGCTCCCTGTACTCTCTGACCCCCACCTGAAGAATGGGCATTTTGCCTGCCATGCAGACGCCCCCGTCCCTCCAAACTCCCCTAAGCCAGAGAGCATGTCGTAAATATGGTCGCAGCTGTGACATCAGGCCCTGCCCAGGTGAATCCTGCAGCTCCCTGGAACTCCCCGAGGCAATAAAAGAACTTAGCTGGGAACATGGAGAAAAGAATTATAAGTGACGTCTGCATGACATCTTCACCTGACTGAATTAGGCAAGGAATCTGAGGAAAGGGGTATGTGCCCCAGTCAAGTGTCAAAAAGGTTTCCGCAAAGGAGAAACTTATGTGGCCCAAGGACTCATATGACCCACATCAGGTGGGTGGGCTAGTGAGGAGTCTGTGGGTTTGGCCACAAAGGAGGAGGCTTGCCTGGTCTAACCAGGCCCTGTGGGTGATTCAAGGGAAGGGGTGAATGACACAGAAGAGTATACATTCGGGTGCACCAGTAAATGTTACAAAGAGCCTCAGTTTTCTCACCTGTAAAACGGGGGCAGTGCAGATTCAATGAGATGGTGTAAGTCAACACTTAGCACAATGCCTGGCTCACAATTAGTACTCAGCCAAGGGAGGAGGTGCAATGTATCATAATTGCTTCTGAATTTCAGACAGAACAAATGGGTCCTGATGCACAAAGCTCTCCATCAACCATTTTACCTGAGTCGCTGGCCAAACAAAGCCCAACAGCCCCTCTTCTGCCACAACCTCGCCCCTCCCAGTCCCCTCCCCTACACACTGGACAGTAGCTGGTCCCCCATCTACTGTGTGTGGTTCCCACACCTCCCTGCCTTTGAGCCTATGAACTCCTGGAACAGAAAAGTGTTTCCCACCCCTCCCCCTTTCTGTCACGCGTCAGCATTTCTTTCATTCAAGGCCCTTCTCTTGGAAGTCTTCCAGGATTGCTTCCATCAACATCCATCACCTGCTCCTTGGCACTCCCATGGCACTCTGCTCCTCTATCAGCAAGTAATACAAATTATTAGTTGTTAATATCATCACTGCAATCAGAGCTGCCATTAATTATCACCAAGAAATATTCTCAATTAATCCTCTGAATTACCCCATGCGGCAGGTATGCTCTCCCCACTTTACAGAGAAGGAAACTGAGTCAAAGAAAGGTAAAGCCACTTACGCAAGGCCACCTAGCCAGGAGGTGACAGACACAGGCTTCAGTTTGGGCCTGTGTAGCTCCAAAGTCCTCACTTTTCTCCAGATGAGCGCTGGAAAAGGCAGCTGAAGAGGTGGGAACCCGTGTGCCCCATCTTGAGGGGACAGGGGGAGTGTGGTTGTGAGTTATAGGCCCTGGAGGGAGCAGCAGAGCTGTGCACGCGCAAGCACACACATGTACACACACACAGCTTCTTTCTGGCTTCCCCGAGTAGCCCTCTCCTGAACTTCAGAACATCTCCCCTTCACTGAGTCACCTTCCTGGGAGGAGGGGGAGAGAAATCAATATTCTGTTGCCTATCAACTCGGTTATCAAGTCAACCAGCACTGGCCCCCAAGGCCACAGCCAATCATTCCAAAACCCCCAAACCTCACTTCATTACAGTTATAAGAACATTTCCTTTTAATCACCCCCAAATATTTCTGAGGAGGCAGAAATAAATAAGACTGCCCGGGAGAAGACCAGACGCATCTTTACATGGAAAGGCACAGTGCAGCGTGCAGGGGCAGCAGACCCTGAGCTCAGTGGGGACCGTATGACCCTCAGCATGGCTCCTGGGTCTATTTTGGGGGCAGTGATGGGCCGCTCACAGGGCAGATCACCAAGGGTGGCTACTTAGAGGAGAGCAGGTCTCAAGACATGACAGCAAAAACCCAGCCAGGAGAAACACCAAGACAGAGTCCTGCTCACCCTCTGTGTGAGACAAATGGCCCCCCCACCCCTACCCCTTCCTTCTAAAGAGGAGTCAACATTCCCTGAGGGCCACACTGGGCTGCAAGCTCACGTGGTCTCAAAAAGGACAGCCAACATGAAGATCAAGGGCTGAAATGGGAGTCGAGGTGAGTGGGGTGGGGAGCCATTCTGTGATCTTGAGGGTGTCTCTGATGCTCACTGCGCTGCTATTTCCTCCTCTAGTAAATAGGAATGGAGTTTATAATCCCTCTCTACCTGGTGACTCTGAACACAGCATGGTAGTAATGATAATGGTGAACAGTCAATGAGCGCTTGCTGTGTCCCAGGCCCTTTCCTTAAACCCACTGTGTGAATGATCTCATTTTACAGACAAGGAACGAGTAGCACAGAGAGGTGAAGCAACTTGTCCCACGTCACACAGCCAGAAGGGCACAGAGCTGGGATTTGAACCTGGGAAAGCCCAGCTTCTGAACTGAGCCCCTACCCCCTTTCCCATCTCCTCACTGGCCTCCTGAGAGGCCCAAGTCTTTGGGATCCAATTACAAATGAACAGTTCAGCAAGATGAGTCCTGGGATTCCCTTTGGACCCTGCTGACCCATGACTCCCATGAGCCATCCTGGGATTTGGCTTCTAAATTAAATCCTTAATGCCCCAAATCCACTAACAAGCACTTATTAGGTATCTCTCAAGTTATTTATATTATGTACGGGGCAGGAGAGAGAAAGGTAAGAAATGAAACTGGCCTGTCAGGGATTCTGGCCTACTTGATGTGAACACAATGCAGCCAGGATGCAGCTGAATTAGATACAAAGCAGGAAAAAAGATGATTGGTGCTCCGAGAGAGAGAAAAATGCAAAAAAACGATAAAGGCAAAAGGAGAAGAAGACTATAGATAGAAGCTATGGAGCTCAAGCAGGACTTGAAAGGCAGGTAGGTTTGGGATACGCAGAAGGGAGGAGAGCACTCCAGGTGGTCAGAACAGCTTGGGCAAGTGCAAGGATCCAAGCTGGTCCAAGTAGAGTGAATCCTGGGACTTTTGCTAGAGCTACTAGGAAAAAGGGGCTTTCTTTCCCTGAGAGTTGCCATGCTGGTGAAAGAGAGCTGTCAGGGGAGAACCCTGGCTGAGAACAAAAGTCACCCACACAGAGGAAAGCTGAGCTAGGAGACGAGTAGGATGAGATAACATTTGAGCTGCAGGATACAGCCATGCCTGAAGCCAGATAACCTGGAACTTTCAGGTCATGTGAGCCAATAAAAATCCTTTTTGATTTAAGCTGGCACCAGGTGAGTTTCTCTCATACAAACACAAGAGTCCTGCCCATTACAGTAGAGAGTGGCCCCAAATTCTACCTCACTGTGACATAATCCCTGAAAAGTCTATTCGAGATTCACACATCATCAGTTCTTCTCTTTCACTTGAGTCCACAAGGCGTCTCCCTGCATCCCGGCACTGAGCACAGAAAATATTCACTGAATGAATGACATTCCCCCCACAGTCAATGCTTACCTGTCCGTCAAGGTCATATTCACTGCCTCGAACCCATTCCCTGGTCTTTGAGGTGTAGGATAGTGTCTCAGTTTTCTGCCATCACCCTACCTCTGGCCATCACAATCACAGTTAAGCGATTAACTCCAGGAAATGTTCCATGCACCCACAGCTCTGCAAAGTGTGCATCTCTGAAGGGGAGGTGCCTAGATCAGGCCCCCTCTTCTGTGGGAAGCTGCCACGTTGTCCCTGAATCCAATCACTCCCTTAGCTGCAGTAAACTCAGGAGCATGATCCATCCACCCATCCAAAGAGCACTTGTTGAGCAATTACTACACACCAGACACCTTTTGCTCAAAGCGTCTGAATGAGTCTGGTTATAGAAATGAGCATGGGGGCAAAAACCCTGGGGAGTTTCTCTTCCGTGAAACAAAGAGGCTCCGCCCACACAAGCAGATAAGACCCTGAAGATAAGAGTAGTGTCCCCCACTAGACAGGAAACTTACAAACTTATCTGCTGCCAATAATAATAAAATGTTTTCCTCCTCGTAAAAATACCCCCTTCCTTGCAGACCTCAAGACATCGAATTTGAACCTTCTCGATATCTCTGTTAAACTGGCAAGGAATGTTCCCTTGCAAAAAGATGAAATAAGAATCATAGTAATAACAACAACCTTCTTAAAAAACCGTTTACCATGCCAGATGCCAGGCTAAATGTTTTAACTACATTTAAACTACATTTAACTACATTTTAACTACATATTCCTTTGAACCCTTGCTACAACCCTAAGAAGTGGGGAATTGGAGGCTCAGAGAGGTTAAGTAACTGGCCTGAAGTCACGGAGCAACTGAAGGAACCAGAATTTCTACCCAGATCTGGAAGATTCCAAAACATCTCCGGCCCTCAGCTTTTTCCTTTGTAAAGTAGAAATAAGTAGGACTTACTTCAAAAGGTGTGTACATACACTAGATGAGATAATGCCCATAAAGTGTTTTAGGACACAGCCTTACTCACGTGAAGGGCTTTGCCCAGCCAAATGGAGTATTTCATCATCAGTGTGCCCCTGACATGGTTTAAGGCAGGTGGGCTCAGGGCACCATGCGGTGTCAGGCTGGGGGAAAACAGCCCTCTGTACTCGGCTCTCCCCTCTGCTGTCTGCCGCCAATGCTCAGATGTCAGTTGCCTTTTGACAAGTGCACAAAACAGTTTAGGGTGCCCACAGCCACCACAAGCCCAAGCTTGCTGGATCCACCCCGGCAGGGAGAACTGCCAGGTGGCTCTCTTGCCGGTTGGCTCTCACCCCTGGCTGCTGCCCAGAGTGACTTAACCGAGTCTGTACCCGCCTTGCCAAATCGTTGGAGGAGAGACAGCATAGCATTTGACCCAGCCCACCCATGCAGAATACCCACCCCACAACCCATGCCATGATGCCCTGGGCACTCCCAGTCAGATGCCTGGCACACAGCAGCTGCCTGTTGGCACAGAGTGGGCAAAGCTGCAGAAAGAGTGGGTTACAAGTTGTGTTTTAAAAAAAAGAAGATGGTATTGTGTGCTGACGGGATATTTTAATCTGGGTTCAGGCATTCCAGAAATAACAATGATAGCTCATGCTCTACAGCACTTAATCTAACCTTTTATGTAAAGTAAGAAATTTAACCCTCACAACATCTCATGCAGTAGGTACTATTGTTAGCCCAATTTTACAAGTAAGAAAACAGGCACAGACAGGATGACTTGCCCATGATCACAATGCAAGTAGGACACAATGAACCCGGCTGTCAGCCCATGTAAAACTGCTGTCTTCAAGAAAGGCCCCAAGGTAACAACTGAGAGACAGCCCTGAGGCTGTCGGGCACAATTCCCATTTACAGATGATAAGACTGAGGCTCAGAGAAGCTGACCAACACACTCAAGGCCACACATAGCATTTGAAGCCAGGCTCCCGAATTACATTTCGCACTACTTCCTGATTATACTGAATTTTGCACAGTACCTGGTTTCTACTCTGTAAAATCCAGCTCTCTCATACCAGCCACCCTGTCCTGCATAGGGTGATACCACAAGACAAATCCCAGTGACAAGGAGGTGAGCTGGAGGGAGACAGGGATTAAAAAGTGGTTCCTCTGGTCCCGTAGAGAAGCTCTCTGGCCACCAGGTTCCCTCAGGGGGTGGGTTTTCTGCCCTAGAGAAGCAATTATAGAAGGTTGAGCCCTGTGGGTGGCAGGGCTCAGGGCTGCTGTGGCCCCTGCGGAAGCTCTGATCACCTCCAGGGCTAGGGCCGGAGCCCCCACTACCCAGCTCGGGGCAACCAAGCCCAGGGCGCCAGCCTCCCCCCAGGCAAGACCAACAACTGTCAACCAGGGGCTCTCATTGCCAGGGGTAGGCACGCCCTGAAAAAGCACATTCTGTTTCATAAAATAACTTTATATTTAGAAAGCAGCACCCAGAAACAAAGCATCCATTGCTCACATGGCCCAAGCTGCAGGGGCAAAGCTCAACAACACCACAGTGGGAGCAGAGTGGGTTCAAAACGGCGCCATCCTCAGAGGCACCTGGAGGTTTCCTGAGTCTCTGACTGGAGTCGGGGCCAGGTGGGAGTCTGGCAGCCTGTCAACAGTGCTGGCCCACTGTATTCTCGAACCCAGGAAGGTGTGTGACAGGCTGAGTTACCCAAAGACAGCTCTGCCAGGGACTCCAAACGGGAGAGGATGGGAGAGTGCCACACACGCTCTCACATGCAACACATGCACCCTCGACATGTTACATTCTCTCACATGCGTGCACGCACACACAGCATGGCTTACGCTCTCACATGCAATGGGTGCTCACATGCAACATGCCTTCATGTTCAACATGCACACAACACGCTCTCACACAACATACCCACGAGACACTCTCCGCTACACATGAGCATGTGTTCAAATGCATGCTCACACACTCACACACTCCTATTACACACACGGTCATACTCACATGTGCACACACACGGCTGTATGGATGCACACAGACCCACAAAGACCCACAGTCACGCACCCATGTGCCCCTCCAAGATGCTCACACACATCCACGCACAGATAGAAAAAGACACGCAGGGCCACAGAGAAACATGCCCAGACCCAGACCCCGCCACACCCATGACCACCTCCCAAAGGCACAAGGACAACACAGAAAGACACACACACAGACAAAGAGTCACACCCAGTATCGCACGTGGACAGCCCCTGCAAAGCCGTAATGCACGCAGAAAAAGACACACGGAGACCCAAACCTGCCACACACACCTGGCTGGACACATATAAGGTCACAGGGACACATACACAGTCACAGCCTCCTGCTCTCACGCCCACAGGTTCTCCCCACCGATGGCACGTCCTGGCGCTTACCCTGGGCAGGGGCGTCCAGACACAGGCGGCAGTGCCGTCTTTCCAGCCCCAGCCCGGCAGCCTGAGCCCACTCCAAGGGCCTGTCACACAGCACCACCGGCAAGTAAAGAGCGAATGTTCAAAAATAAAGCCGAAAGGCTGCGATAAAGCAGTCCCCTTCCCACAGGACTCCGCGCTGACGCAGGTTCTGCTCTCTGCAATAAACATTTTCATTCTAATTTTAAAAGACATTAGCATTACCTCTTTGGCTCTCCATCCAGCCAGACGGTACCTCGCCTGCTGGGCCACCCGCCGGCCGTACTGGGCAGCAAGGGGACGGACGCAGGGTCCCAGGCCTTACGCCCTACGCCTACAGGTCACCCGGCACGAGGGGTGCTGACCCAGGGGCCTGCTGGCCACCTGGCTTTTATTTTACATCATCCCTGCAGAATCCCACTGATGCTACACCCAATAAAGCAAAGAGATATACCCCCAAACTTCCTCTGGAGAACTCTGTCTCGCTCCAGCCGGGATCCCTGCGGATCCAGTCGTGCCATCCAACATGAGCACCACACACTAGGAAGGCAGCTTTCAAATGATGGCTATGCCCCCTGACAAATGGCAGGCTCGGTGTGAACTGGGGCACCGTCCTCCACCTCCCACCCCACAGCTCGCCCTGCCTGCAAACTCAAGCCTCACCTCGCACCTCCCAGCCGTGACTCAATCTGGATTTCCAGGCTTGGCAAGGACTTAAGGGAGAAGGGAAACCACAGACTAGTTTGTGAAAGACAATGAGCTATTTTTATGAGCTCAGAGGCCTAGACCCAAAATACAGCCTCCAGCCTCAGCTCTTGCCCCATCCTGCTCACCCTTAAGGTCCCAGGTACTCTGAACAGGTGATTTCTGCAAAGCCACCTCCGAGCCTTTGCCCAAGCTGTTCCCTCCTCCTAGAACACTTTCTTGTCTCTTTGCCAGAGCTGTACCTGGTGATCCTTCAGGTCTCAGCTTCCAAGCCACTCCATACCATATTGTTGGGGGTCCAGGGATCCCATGTTGTCCCATGTTGAAGGGGGCAACCCAGTTCCTGCCTTTACTGAGATATAATGTAGGTGGCCTCCTTCCAGAAGTTTCCTAGGCCTCCCAGACTGTGTTGAGCACCTCTCCTCAGCTCCCATGGGCTCCTGGGCTCCCCGCTTAAGGGACAGCTCTCCCCAAGCTGGTTCTACCCACCTGTCCCTGGGTCTGTCTCCAGTAGCTATGGGGACTAGGGACTCCCCAAGCGCAGGGGGCAGTCTGCCGTGTCCCTCCAGGTCTCCCTGCACCGGGCACAGCATTAGCCCAATAGGTGGCTGCTGAGTGAGTAAATGAACAAAGAGCTCGTGCTGGCTGAAGCACCATGGCTCACAGCCTTCCTCCTCCACAACCAAAGACAGAGACCAGGAAAGGGAGACCTAAGTAAGTCCTTGCTAGAGAGACGATGTGACACTGGCTCTGGCTGGCTCGCAGCTCTTATCTGCTCTGCCCTGGGGCTGGAGGGGGCTGTACCCAAATGTTTCCACATTGCTATGTTAGCAATCAAGGCTCCACAGGCCCCCGAGCATAAAAATGTGGGATGAAAAAGAGAAATGTCAGCAGATGGCTCACAGCAGCCTCAGAGCCCTCCCTCTGGGGCCTCTTGGATCTTCCTGCATCGGTCCTCTACTGGGTAGTCCCAATGCCACGGCCCGGCTCAGGCCCCCTCCCCACGACACAGGCCTGGATGACTGCAGTAGCTCCTCCTGGTCTCACTGACTCTGATCTTACCCCCTCACAATTCGTCCTCTCCAGGGTGGCCTGAGGGCTCCTTGCAAAAGGTAACTGGCTTCAGTCACTGCCACTCCAGGCTCAAACCTCTCCATGGCTTCCTGCAGCTCTTAGAATTAAACCCCTAAATCCTCACCCTGAGCCTCCAGGAAAAGTCCAATCTCTACGTGGTGGCCCAGGAGGTCCTGCCTGATCTAACATCCACCACCAGCTCCAAGCTGACCTTGATCTCCAACTGAATGAGTCACCAGTCCCCAGTGTCTGTGCCAGTGCCCATGCTGTTCCCTGTGTCTGATGCTGTTCCCTGGTGTAAAAGAATGGCAACCCTAATTCCCTGCCCGGGAAACACATCTTTCCAGACTTGCGGCAAAGAGTTTCTTTGAGGCTCCTTCCCAGCTCCTGACTCTAAGCCCCTGCACAGCAAGTACCCAGTGCCGAAGAAACCTCCATCTTGTGCTGTCATGGGTGGTCTTCTCTCCCTGGTGACCCTCTTGAGAGCAGGAGTCCCATTTTATTTATCTAGAGGCTACCCAGATCTGGCCCAGAGTAGACACATTAATATGTATTAGTGATTACTGCTGTGATGAATATATTTTTCAAGCTCCCTCTGTGGCCTGGTGCCTTGCTCTAAGCTCTTGTATTAGTTTGTTTCTAATAAATCAAGCCAAAAGGAAAGATCCAGATGCCTCAGCTTCCTCTGCAACTCCCCATGCTCCAGTCTGAAGGTGGAACGCTTGAGGGTTAGCATGCGAGCAGAGGAAGGAAGGCCCTCCTACCAGAAATGACACAGGAAGTGGGGGAGATGATAGGGCTCACCACCCCAAGAGAGGCACCTGAGTATCTGAGTACATGATCCATCCAGAACAATGTGGGTCTTCATTCCAAGGCTACCTTGTGGGTCTCAGGGGACTCCCACAGGTCTGAGGCTCCCACATCACCTTCCTTGGGCTCCTGTCAGCAGTCGGGACAGGGTTAGCATGAGGTAGGCTATGTGTTCTTTTAAAGACAGGTGGGACTCTGAGGAAGGGACAGGAAAGACCCTCAGCACAGGGTCCCTAGGGGTGCTGGGCTCTGCCACAGGGGTTGGCAAGACCCTACTTTTAGGGCTTAACACTTTATCTTGCGGCCAACATCTACCCTCGTCTGGCTGGGTCTCTTGGACAATTCCAGCTCCACTCATACACCTGCCCAATGGCTGAGCTGCCCCTGCTTTCTGAAGGGAAAGAGGAGGCTGGAGACACAACTAAACTGGGAAGAGGGACAGGTGAGAGGAAGGCTGTGTGGCCTCAGGCAACTGACTTTATCTCTCTGAGCCTCAGTTTCCTCATCTCAAAAATGTAAGTAATAAAAGCTCCTGAGATCCCACACAGGGAGTACCCAACACGGGGTCTGGCCTCCCACTCTGCTCCATGCATAAGGGTCATTATGGTGATATTTTGGGCAAACCCAACTGGCTTCTGAAGAGCAGGAAGAAAGGCCAGAGGGGAAGAGAGCAGCCCAGGGAGGACAAAGAGCCTTGGCCCAGGCAGCTGGGGAACTTGAGACCATGGTCCCACCTCCCCATACCCAGAGAGGTTCCACTTTGGACCTTCTGGGCAGCTGCGGGAATGTAAACCAGGCTCTGGCTCTGGTGATGATAAAGCTCTGAGTGTCAGGCAGCTCTTGGCTCTCCACACTGTGAGGCGAGGCTCAGTGGCACGGATAATTCAGGGGCTGTCACTCATCCATGAGACACTCTTATCAGGTGTGGTCGAGCCCCTCAAACTGTCTCCTGCCCCTGATTCACTGCTAGCTCTATTTGGCTTTGGGGGTTGTGAAACTTCCCGGCCCCTGCACCCTTGCTGGAGGAAAGGGTGGGGTGGGAGCTCAGGTCCGGCACCCTGGGGGCAGCTCACGGCTCCAGCACAGAACAGACCCACCAGAGCCGCCACGATTTGTGTGTGGGGGTTCCCTCCAGCCCAGTTTCAGTGTCAAGCGCTTTAGACCAGCATTTCCTGACTCTGCACAGGTCTGGAGTAGTGTGTCCCCTATTATGGCTTCAAGATCTTGAAAGGGGGCAATAGTGTTCAAAGCAGACAAAACAGAGGTTGTGAGTTCCCTGGGGTCATGGAGAGCAATAATAATAATAGTAATATCAATCAAACATTAATAATAGTAACAGCTCTAACTTACTGAACACCAGCTTTATGCTGGACCTTATGCTGGGTCCTCCACTAGCATTCTCTCATTTACTCCTCAGTACAGCCCTTCAGGAAGGTAGCATTCCACTGATTTTACGAATGAGGAAACATTTAACATGGTGAAGGCACTTCCTCCATTATCCTATTTTCCAGACTAGGAAACAAAGACCCAGAGAAGGCAAGCCACTTGCCTGAAGACAGCAGTTAACAGACCAGAATTTAATCCCAAGGTTACCTGACCTTCATGCTCTTAGCCACAGCTGTCTCCTTCCGAACAAAATCCATGCCAGTCATTCAACAAACAGTTGCTGAGCCTTTAAGAGACTCCAGAGAGTGGCTGGGGAGACTACAGGGAACATGATGAGTCCCCGCACCCTTGCAGGTGACCAGCTAACGGGGGAAAGACAGACACAGAAGTTTCCCTCACTCCCAAGGGCGGCAAGTGTCAGGTAAGGAACTGAGGGGAGACTTTATAACAAAGAGAGTCTACCTTCTCTCAGAGATCAAGAGAGCCCTCCTGGTTAAACATGATGCTTTCCAGGCTGCAAAAACTTCTGGTTCTGAGGGGCAAGACAGACATTCGCTGGACAATCACATAAATTCTTTCTATCGCTTAAAATGGTGGGTGCCACCAAAGGGTCAGGCACTATAACCAGGGCCCAGCAGGAAGACACATATCCCTGTTCCCTGTCCCCACAGACCCTCCAAGCAGGAGGCAACAGCAAAAGTTACTTTCCTGGTGGAAAAGCCAGGCTCCTGGTATGACCCTCACCTCCTCCTGCCAGCTCAGGCCCCCCCTCTCCTGACCTCCCAGCCACAAGGAGGAGGCTGGGGCAGCTCACGTGGGCCCCAGACAGAGCCTCTGCTTCGCCTCTTTCACGTGTCTCTTGGAATTATTGATTCTGCCACTGGAACAGCCAGGATAATTTTGCTCAGCTTCAAATACCTGGTTCTCATGAATTCCTTGGCCAGAAGGTTATAAAGTTTCCCCTAAAACATGGGGGAAAGATTAAGCCTGCTTATGGTTAATAATACACTGTACCATGTCCATCAAGCTGCCTGTCTGCTATTGAAAGTTTGCTATTAGCTACTTATTTAAACAGCCTTGCAAGTCTTCCAAGGAAAGTGCAGTCATGCATTTTCCCCTCCTTGCTGGTGCAAATGACTACAGACAAACATCAATTCGCTCTGCAGATCACAGTCACAGTAAATAAATTTTTCAGGAAGCTCGAGATCCGCACAAAGGCTCCGCCAAGCTCCCATTTCACACAACATCAATGTTTGGCCTCCGAGAAATAAAAGTTCTAAGGTGTCCGTCACTAGGGCAAAATTATCAACTGTCAAGTCACTTTTAAGAGAGAGAATAAGGAGCATTTTAAGGAGACATTTCCTCCTGCAGGAAAAAAAAAAAACAAAAACATAGATGGACAGGCATTACACCCACAAACTAACCATTGGCACTTTCCCCCTAAAAGCCCAGGTGTCCATCCCCCAAACCTCTGGCCCTTGACCCACTGCCTCTGGGCAAGCAGAAGCAGCCAAGCTCAGAGCAGCCACTTCTGGCTGAGTTCAGTGACTTCAGTGACTCAGGCTTTGGGTTATTTTTACTTTGTCAAAGTGGGTTTTTTCCCCCCCACTACTTTTAGAAGTGGCAGACAAGGCTTGTCTATTATAAAATATTTGTTGCAAACACACACACACACACACACACACACACACACACACACTCTCTCTCTCTCTCTCTCTCTCTCTCTCTCTCTCTCTCTCTCACTTGCTCACCACCCCACAAACAGTTCCTGTCTGTGTGAAAATCTCAAGTGGCTGTGGTGTGTGGGACAGGAGACAGGGAAGCTGAGACACCCTCCTGAGCAAACCAGGGTTATGTAACGCTCTGGGCCTTGTACTCAGCACAATTCTGCTGGAGTCAGGAACCCGGAGGAGATGCCATTTTACAGATGGGGAAACCGAGGCATGGAGGAGACTAAGGAAGGGAGATGGAACCAGAGAAGTGGACTTGGACATACCTGCATTCAAATCTCAGCTCCACCACCTACAGCTGCGTGGCCTTGGGCAGGCTTAAACCTCCAGGAGCCTCAGTTTCCTTATCTGTAAAATGGGGACGGCAGCAGTCTCCAATGCACAGGATCACTGTGAAGATTAGCTTCTAAATACACATTCATTAGTTTTACGATAAAGGGCTCAGACCCTCCTATCCAATCGCTGGCAGGAACCCAGGCTGGATTTGAGAGGAGAGAGCACTGTTCTTGGAGCACCACATCCAGCCCTGATTCTAAGCTTGTAACTTCAAGTCATGGCTGTCCTCTCAGTCCCAGATTCTCTGTCCAAACAATAAGACCCTGGACTCACGAGTCTCTAGCATTAAAATCCTTATGTGATGTCTTCACAACCACCTCGAAGGGAAGGTGCTGTTATTATCCCCAATTTACAGAGGAAAACTGAGGCTCAGGGAAAACCAAGTTTTCAAAAACCAAGGAAACTCGAACAACCGCAGACCTTAGCTCAGCCTCTGCTCCTCCTCCCAAAAGCAGTAAAGACCCCAAGTCTCAGTTTTTTCCGGCAGCATTTAAGACTAACACTTGGAGCCCTTGTTCCTGCCCACGGTTGAGGGAGTCATCCCCACACCCCCTTCCCACTTCCCCAAAGAACTCCTAACAAAGCTCACAGTGAGAAGGACACGTGCTTGCAGCATTTTCTGAAAACGTCTGTACTGAGCTGAAGAGCGTTCCCCACGCCCACACACAAATTCATGTCCCGACTACAGCCAGAACCTCCGATTATGACCTGATTGGGAAAAAGGGTCTTTGCAGATGTAATTACAAAGATGAGGTCATACTGGATTAGGGTGAACCCCAAATCCAATGACTATTGTCCTTATAAGAAGAGGAGAGGACACACAGAGAAAGGACAGCCATGTGACAATGGAGGCTGAGATCGGAGTGACACAACTGCAAGCCAAGGAGCACCAAGGACTGCCGGCCACCACCAAAAGCTGAAAGGGATGAGGAAGGATCCTCCCTTAGAGCCTTCAGAGGGAGCGTGGCCCTGCTGACACCCTGATTTCAAACTTCTGGCCTCCAGAACCGTGAGACAACAAATCTCTGTTGTTTTAAGCCACCCAGCTGGTGATAATTTGTCATGGTAGCCCTAGGAAACTAATATAATGCTATTCTATGAAAAGTGCATAAAACCATGGGTGACAATTGTCTGGGCTTTGGGAAAGTTCCAGGCTGGCTGGGGTAAAAAATCAAAATGGGCCCTGTCAGTTGGGCTACCAAGATGAGGTGGCCCAATCCTGTATCCCTCAATGGCCCCATGGAGTTTCTCCCTGTACTAGAGGGGCTGCACAGGGAGTACAGGCCATCCGGTTACACTTGACCTTGGCCAGCAATGACCCCAGCTGTGTCTCCTCCAGACCTTCGTGGAAAGGGCATGGCTGAGTCAGGAAATTTACCTTGGCAGCTTTCGTGCTGTAAATATCACTTCCCTCCCTGAACAGTAACACGAGGCCAACCTCCCAGAATTATTTATTGCCAGCTGCCTCTTACCGAGGCCATTCTCTGTTCCAGCACTGTACCCAGTCGCCCTGCCCCTGGCTGGAGTGGACTCACTGACTCTTTTGGCAACCTTCCCAGGTGAGTCTAAAAGAGTGACCCCTTACACTGGTGTGCAAATTGAGGCTGCAAGTGGCTCCAATTAGCCAGGACATGGCACAGCCGGACATAGACCCCAGTTTGTTGGAGTCCATCAAGCGTGCCCCTAACCCAGAAGACAAAGAAGGCGGTAACATACAGAGAGGCCTTGGCACACCGTAGGAGCTCCATAAATGCTGATGCTTGTTTTGGAACCTTCAGTTTGGTGATGGCACTGTTTCTCAGCACCTCCCCTGAGATAAGCGAGAGAAGGGAAGAGAGCCCCAAACTAGTCTTTACTAGTTTGGGAAAAGGAAAAGGAAAAGGAAAGAAAACCAGTAGTCGGTATCTGTGTTAAGCAGATTAGACTGTGGCACCTCTGAAACACCACTGGACTAAATAAGAGAGTTCTATCTTGAACACCAGGGGCCTTGTCCCCCTGGGAATACTCACAAGCTCTGGGTGGGGGTGGGGGTTCGGGGGTTTTGCTGTTCCCTGTAAGGCGCTGGCTCAGGGATCTTTTCATTTGACACTCACTGAAGCCAAGGATGCCAAGAGATGGGGAAGGGGGAAATCACCCCTATGTTACAGAGGAGACCGTGGAACAGAGAGGTAAAGGGGCCTCCCCCAAGTGGCCCAGCCCAGAACCCAAGTCAGAAATCCAGCGCACCCAAAATGCCCCCTTATCTGGCCCCTTGCCAAGCTCTGTCACTTTCCCATCAGACATTCACCAATGTCCTGAATCTATCCACTTCTATCCAAGTCCACTCCCACGACTCTGCTCCAGTCCCCAGTGATCGCTCACCAAGATGCTGCAGTACCCTCCACTTGGAGGCTCGCCTCTGCCCCCCTCCACTCCACACAGCTGCCAGAACCACTTTTCTCAAATATAAGTCTATCTGCACCACTCCTCTGCTCAAAACCCTCCATGGCTCCCCATCATCCTCAAGATGCAGTCCAAATTCCTTACCCACCTATGAGTCCCCCTGGGATCCTTCTAGCCTACTCTGGGCTGTCTTAACAGAAAAAGATACTGAGGGCCAGAGTGACTAGGTTCTGCTTTATGCCTGTTTAATGTTAAAGTATTACCATCCTGGTTACAGTTCCCCAAAAGCACCTGCACACTCTAACCTCTGAGACTTTGTACCTGTTGTTCCCTCTCCCTGAAATGTCCTTCCATCCTCTGCTTCCCACTCACCTGGCAAAAGCCCAGTCATCTTTCAGCTCTCAGCTTAGGTGCTGCCTCCTGCAGAAAGCCTCCCGGGCCCCCTGGATGTCCTCTAATATAGCATGTGCCATGCTGCTCAGGAAACCAACAGCTAAGCAGAACTCAGGTCCAGGAGATCACATGCCCCAGGGAGCCATGTCAGGGCATATAATTCAGGAAGGGGGCTTTGCTCCTTTCGGCATACTCTGCTCAGAGCTCTGAACCTCAAGGCAGATAGATCAGAGTTCCCAATTAGACCTCAGATACTGCCAGTGGTTTTTGTTTCCTACAGTGTGTTATGTTTTCTTATTTAGTCCTCATTATTATCCCCATTTCTCAGATGAGGAAAGTGAGGCTTGAAAAAGAGAAATCACTTGCCCCAGCTCACAGTCTGGTGATGTGCAAGGCAAGGACTCCACTTCAGCATTGCCGGACCTTGCTGCAGAATCTGTGCCCTTGACCACCACATCACGGGGCAGAAGACACCCTTGAAAACAGCAGCTGTGCAAGACAAATCAAAGGAACTATAATCACCACCACAGGATGCTAGAGGTGGGAAGGACTACACCTCCACCTGGAACAATGCCAGTTCCTTTTCCATCCTGTGCCTCAGTCTTCCCACTTGTAAAGCTGGTATAATAACACCAATACTGCAACATCCTCGCATAAGGCAAAGGAGTGGGGTGGGGAGGGGGTCATGACTCCTGAGGTCAGCAGGTCACTTAGGAGCAGCCAGGTGGGAAGCCTAGGTTTACTCTCAGCCACCTCTCCCCTACAGAGCTGTCAGTCACTTAAGAGGTCATCCACAGGGCCCAACTAAGTGGTCAGACATCATGTGACTGTGCATGAGGGAAGTGAGCTTCCTGGCTCTGCCCAGCATTCAACCCGCACAAACTCAGAGATGCATGTCTAGAGGAAAGAACTCAGGGTTTGGGGCCAGACACTCTCAGGTTTGTGTCCCACCTCTACCACCTGCCAGCTGTGAGTCTTCAAACAAGTCCCTTAACCTCTCTGAGCCCGTTTCCTTCCCTGTAAAATGGTGACGTCACATCCATCTACTTCACGAAGCTGCTGTGAAAACTTGAGTTACTGTACCAGAGTAGGGGTTCAGCCCACTGTATCTCTCATAATTAATCAAGTGCTTTCAGTCCCTCATTTTTTTACACTGAACTTCTTATTGTGAGATAATTGTAGATTCAATGCAATTATAACAAAGAATACAGAGAGATCTCCCATACTTTTCAGCTACTTTTCCCCTTGGTAATAACTTACGAAGTTGTAGTAAAATATCACAACCAAGATACTGACACTGACATAGTCAACATACAGAACATTCCCATCATCATAAGGGTCCTCACACTGTCCTTTTATAACCACACCTACTTCCCTTCCTGTTCCCATTCCTAATCTGTTCTCCATCTCTGTCTTCTCAAGAATGCTATATAAATGGAATCATCTAGTATGTCATCTTTTTTGAGACTGGCTTTTTTTACTCAGCATAATTCCTCCAAGATTCATCCAAGTTGTTAGTGTATTGATATAGTTCATTCCTTTTTACTGCTGAGTAGTGTTCCATGGTACGGATACACCATAGTTTGTTCAACCACTGACCAGCTAAAGAACATCTGGGTTGCTTCTACTTTGGGGGTCTTATGAATAACGCTTCTGTGAACATTCACATGCAAGTTTTTGTGTGAACTTCAGTTAACATTTCTCTGGGATATGGTCTTTCATTCTTAAACCCCTACATTCATATAATTTCATTCATTCAACCAAGATTTACTGAGCACCTACTATGTGCAGGAGCTGTTCTCGGTGCTGAGGACAGAGCAGCAAACGAGGCTGACAAAGGCCCCTGCCCTCTCAGGTAATACAAAACTGAATAATTGTGCAGACAGCTTACAGCAAAGTCCACTGTACAACAATACACACAGAAATGGATACAGTTCTCTGATTCATGATAAAATCAGCAGATGCTCCCATGAGCTAGGTCAAGTGCTAAGCACTTGAGTGCATTTTCTCAAGGAAAAAACATTATCTTCTGGTGAAACCTGCACTGCCTCAAGATGAAGCGACAAATCAAGGGGCCAGAACACTCTGTGGCAACTCTTCATTCAGGGTGTTTTCTTTAGGAAGCTCCTTGTCATACTGGAACGAACCTATGATGTTCCCATTTCATAGGCCTTAGGAAGCACCAACACCATCACCTGACAGCCTGAATAACAGTAAGCAACATTTTCTGAGAATTTACTGCACATGCATCATCACTTTTAATCCTCATAAACCATAAACTACTCCCGGAGATAACAGCACTACTAGCCCATTTTACAGAAGAGGAAACTGAGGTTACAAGAGGCTAAGCAACTTACCAAAGGGAATACAGCTGAGAAGGGCAGAGCCAGGAGATGGACCCTCAAGGACAGAGGAAGGTGATTTGATGACCTAAAAAAGGAGTGCTCTTCCTCTCTTGGTTCCGCACCCACTTCTGTGATGTTAACTGTTTTCCTCTCCCAGGAACCACACACCTCATTAAAGGCCCTGGGCAGTGACAGTTTCCAATACAAATTGGACAGTTCCTCATTAACTATGAAAGACCTAAATGCTGATCAGCTCAATCAATATGTTCTAAGCTCTCAACATTATAAAAAGAAATAATCGGGTCAGCTGAACCTCTCCCCTGTGATCAAAATGTTTCTGTCCTCAGTGCACCTTTGGCCACTCGATTCCAAACACCAGTGCGTTCAGCATTTTCTCCATCATGAAATAAACTTCATCTCAAGTCCTGAACTCCTGACATCCACTGCTCTTGTGACAATAAAAATGCCAGCAAAGATATAATAGGAATATTTAACCTCCAATGTCACCAGTGTCTTCAGCAGCTGCAGAGAGCTTGTTCTTACTCACCAACAGGGGATTGGCAGCTAGGGGACGATAACTGTGCCCATTCTCAGAGAGGCCCCAACATGGCGCTGTGTTGCTTCTGGATTAAGTAGAAGGAACCCAGGAATTATGCTGCTGGAATAAGGCTGGACACAAGGTAGGAACCTCCAGCTTCTCTGCCAGCTGCTTCTGTTCCTTGATTTCTGATCTCATGCAGTTAGGATATCTCCCAAACCAATGCTTGGCACAGAAAGGCTTTCTATCCACATTCACTCATTTGACAAAAAGGCACTGAGCATCTGTTTTGTGCAGGTCCTTGCTGGAAGGTGGGAAGATGGCAGGAAGCAAGAAGACTTCTCAGACCTTACAGTTCAATGGGGCAGACAGACCCCAACACAATAAAAAACCCAATACACAATTACAAATTGAGATAAATGCTGGGAAGACAACCCAAGGGTGCTGACAGAAGAATAAAGGAGGAAAACGTGTTTTAGCAAAAATGGTCAGAGAAGGCCTCTCTGTGGGGAGACAGGAGCTGAAGGAACCAGCCAGGGGAAGAGCATCCTGGGCAGAAGGAATGGCATGTGCACAGGTCCTGGGGCACAAACAAGCTTAGAGGAGTTCGGAAACTAGAAGCATTTAGGGAAGTCTCTAGTTTTATCTCCTTTCATGCTGCCCTTCTCACTCGCTCAGTCCCATCCATACTGTCTTCCGTGATGTTCCTCAAGCCTTCCTAAACACATTTCCCCTTCAGGGAATGCCCAGAACCCCCTCCCAC
This sequence comes from Tursiops truncatus, assembly GCF_011762595.2. NCBI lineage: Eukaryota > Metazoa > Chordata > Mammalia > Artiodactyla > Delphinidae > Tursiops > Tursiops truncatus. The sequence goes on along the minus strand of NC_047046.1, from coordinate 9,019,653 downwards.
GGCTTTCTGCACGACCCGCTCCAGATGTGTGCTGGTAAATGCATAACAACCAGATCTCTGGGAAGAAAGCTCGAATTTGTGGCATTTGCCAATTTCTGTGGTGTAAAACACTCCCACCCTGGCTGATTTCAAGCTACCAACCAGATATCACTAAACAAGGATCTGGGAAGAGATGGGTGCAACTGGCTTCTCGTGAGCCTGTGCAAACCAACTCCAGCACACCACTGGCTTGCTCCCTCATTTCATTCAGGCCTTTAAATGTCACCTCTTGAGAGAAATCTGTCTTAATTCCCCCCATCAAAAACAGCACCCCCCACCATCCCCATCCTCTGCCCGGTTTTACTTTTCCTCCCCTCCTCTCACCTGCTTCTCTAACACCTGTCTCCCCTGACTAGCAGGGCAGCTCCATGAAGGCTGGGAATCACTAGTGTCTAGAACAATGCTTGGCACATAGCAGATGCTCAATAAACATTAAGAGATAGAAAGATGATAAGGCCTGTGTGTCTGCGCTGTGGTGGCATGAGGAAAAGATGGGGCTAGGTCTGACTGCCCATGGTCTGGCGACTCTGATGTGGACATTGACTTTCCCCTGGGAAGCTTCTGAGCCACTGGGCAATGAGACTGATTTGTGTTTTAAGATGCCCCCTTTGGATGCTGGGTGGGGAGAAGCACAGAGCAGGTGAAAGCTGCAGCTGGGAGCCCCCTGAAGATGCTTCAGTGGCAGAGAGTGGAAGAGACCAAGAGACATCTGTCAGCCGCATTCCAGAAGAAGAATGCTCAGGACTTGGGGGCGGGTGGGGCGTGAGGGCCCTAGCTGGACCCTGAGGCCTCCCTAAATCCTTGGCACACAGCAGGAGCCTCTCCAAAACGGGGTCACCGGGGAGCTTGGGTGACGGCGGGCCCAGCAGGCCATCTGCCAACCCACCCACCACGTGGTTCCTCATTATACAGTGCAGTCACTGCTGCCAAGCCTTCGGAGCCACTCTTATACCGTTTTGCTTTTAAAATAGAAGTTTCCTGTGAAACTGCAAATAATTCATTGCCGAGAGTCCTTAAAACGTTCACAGGTATTTAAAATGCTATATAATCAAGTTCGCAAAAATATAAAGTGTAAGCGTTAAAATACTTTAATGTTCTAATTAAAACTGACCACTTATGCCCTGGCACTGACTCCTGTTTACTATTTCCGTAATAGCCGGTGGCCTGATCTGGAAAAAAAAAAAAAAGTTTTTTAATTGGCCTTAAAAAAAAAAGAAGAAAAAGTTAAGTTTGCTCTATCCAGTGATGCACTGAAGAAACTAAAACTCATACTCAATATATCCACAGGTTGCCAAACTGCTAAGGTATGGGGGGGGGGTCTGGGCATCTGTGGGTCCACCCATCCTGCTCCCCTGGAAACAGGGAATTGGCAGGAATAGGAGAAAAGAGAGCAGAAAACCTTTAAGTCTCAGGGTTGTGAGAATGCCCACTACCCCAGAAGCCTCCAACCACCCCACCCCACCCCACCAATTAGGTCCTCACTATTGAAGGCCAGGAGGGAAATTTTACATACTTGTAAGGTTTAAGGAGATGAGTCAAGGCTCCATCTGCTCCATAAACCCTGATCTCTATCGAGCACAGCCACGATGCCTTTGCTGTTCCCTTGCGCTTCCCCTTGCAAAGGTCTACTCAATCTTCCATTCTTGGCTCAAGTGTCACCTCCTCAAAGAAGCCTTCCCTGATTATCCCTACCCCAGTATTCAAGGAAATTGCCCTGTTGTCTGGTCTGCTCTTGCTGTTCTTCTGTGCCAAGGGGTGGCCTGTCACCCTGCCCCTACAAAAGTCACCTTGAATAAGCATGTTCTCTGGACCAAACGTGGACCGCGCTGTCGAGAGCAGCCCTTGACTGGTTGCTGGACCTCTCCTCCCAAACTTGGCTCCCAACACACGAATTCCCTTTCTTGGCACTGAGAACCATCTGTAATCATATATTATCTGCCTATTTTCTTGTTCAGCACCCCCTCCTCCTCTATGCTATAATTTCCATGAGATCAGAGGTATTATAGGTGCCCAGGGTCCACCAGTGTGCACACAGTAGGTGCTCATTAAATGGCACAGAAAATGGTCTCTTAGCTCCCACTTGAACCTCAGTCTCTTTTTAAAAAAATGCCTCCTACTTGGCTCATTCATTAACTCATTCATTCATTCAACAACATCTCCCCGTTACCAAGGACCCACTTTGTGTCAAGCCCTGGAGATACCACAAGATGCAATGACCCTGGGGTCCCCCAGCGCCCTTCACCCCAAAGGGTTCTGCTTCCTTTCCCATCTGTTCCCAGTCCCATGGACCTGTCAGGCCCTGGGCCTTGGACTCTGGCCCCTGAAAGTCCAGGCTCCAACATCTCTCTCCATGGGCTCCTTGACCTTCTCACCCCTGGCCTCCTGGTCCTTGTTCTCAAAGGCCTCTCGCACCTGCACCCTCCTTCCTCATTCCTGCCCTACTTCCGGGCTGCATCACTATTCACCTGCATGTTGGCTGCTCCCTGCTCCCACCCAGTCTGACACAATGGTTCTCAGCTAGGGGTGACTGTGTCCCCCAGGGGACATTTGGCAATATCTGGAGACATTATTGATTGTCACACTTAGGGTGGAGGCAGCTGGCAATTCAGTGGGTAGAGGCCAGGGATGCTGCTTAACATCCTACAATGCATAGGACATCCTCCCACAACCAAGTGGCCCAAAATGTCCATAGTGTGGAGGTTGAGAAACATTGTGATAAAAGGATCTTTTAAGCACAGCTCCAAATATCTCACTCTCAAGGTGCTCAAACACCTTCTATAGCTCCCTATGGCCTACCAAGCTATCCAGCAAGGTTCCTTCATGACATTCAGGATCCTGCATTCTCCCAACCTAATTCCCACATCTCTCTTTCACACACAAACCAAGCTGGCCTGCACAGTGCTTCCCAGGCTTGACCCTAGCCATCCAACCCCGGGGCCCTTGCCCATGTTGTACTCTCCTCCATCTGTCAGCCTGTCGAATCTTCCAGCTTTCAGGCATGTATTAAATGTTCCCAGGATCCTTGGATGATCAAACCTCTGTCTCTCCTCTGTGCCCATGCCCTGGGCTTCAATTTCCCCTGGGCCATCTGCTCCCCCTGTCCATTCCAGTCACTACTTTTTGTGGGTTCTCTAAGACTCTTTGGGAAACCTGGTCTCACTCATTTCTCCCCGCCTAAGTACCCAACACAGTACCTGGTATATAGGAGGTGCTCAAACACCTCTGCCCACTGAAGTTTCAAATCCAGAAATGTCCCAAATGCAACCAGTTCAGGTCATCAGCCTTTTATTTGGACTGATTCCAATCCCTTTAGTTTCGCCCTATAATGTACTGTGATTTCCACTTTCTCTCTTTTCTCTTCATCTCAGCTCGATGCAGAAGCCTGAAATGCTCTGTCCACAATGTGAGCAGAGACAAAGATGCTACCAAGCTACCTGCTGTCCCTGCACAGACACCCCCCAACCTGCCTGGGGGCAGTCCTGCTCTTTTTTTTTTTTTTAATTTATTTTGGCTGTATCCGGTCTTAGTTGTGGCAGGCGGGATCTTTCTTTGCGGTGCTGGGCTTCTCTCTAGTTGTGGCACGCGGGCTTAGTTGCATGTGGGATCTTAGTTCTCCGAACAGGGATTGAACCCGCGTCCCCTGCATCGGAAGGCGGATTCTTTACCACTGGACCACCAGGGAAGTCCCAGTCCTGCTCTTTTGCAGTTGATTTCAAATGACAAGATAAAACATTCTCAAAGCTGAAAACCTAAAAACCTCCTTAAGAAAGCCAAACACAAAAGTCGCCTATAATCTCCACCACCCAAAGAAAATGCAAAAGAGATGTAGGAACTCTTCCACTCAGAAGTGAGGGAGCTGGAATATGTATACACCACCTCCTGAGACTGAGTGCTGTTCCCAAAAGTTACCCAGAACTTCTGGCCTGCCCCACTCTCAGGAAAGTGGTCTTAAGGTTTTGGACATAAGCCCCCAGGGGACAGAGATACATCACCAGCAGGTGAAAGCTTGTCAGAGGACACTGAAAAGTCCCAGATGTTTTTGCATCTGCCTCAGGCTACACAGCGACCAACCTCCACCCCAACATGAATTCCCGCTGCATCTAGCCACCGTCCCTCATTTTCATTTGGGGATCTCTATCCCATCCCATACCACTCCCTTCCAGCTGCCGTGAACATCTGCTTTTTTGGCAAGCTAGCGTCAGAATCTCCTTCTTGTGGGTGGAGAAGCCCCTCCTTACATGAGTCTTGGTGGGAGGCTGAGTCGCTTTCTGTTGCTTGCAATTAAGAATCTTGGATGGGGTTCCTCCCAGACTCTAGGGATGAAGGTCGAGACCCAGGTCTAGGCCAATGAACAAATCTCATTCACCTGTCCGGGGAGGCTCTGCTTGTCTGATTTACCAAAATTACACACTATGTGCTGCTCAGCTCCAGTTTTTATCCACATAACAATGTGCTGAGGATGCTTCCCTGGGACAAAAAATATCAATTGGTCTCTCTTCTTAAAAACACTTCCCATACTTTAAAAAAAAATGAAAACAAAATCAAATGAACTTTTCTTGGAACGATTTGAGACACCCCTTGAGAAAGCTGGAATCCAGCGGGTATTTGCAAACCTTGGCTAGACACTCTGGGTAGATGGTAGTCAAAGGCAAACCAGAGGATCGTGCCCCACAGCTGTAGTAGCTAATCAGGACTGGTGACAGGGTGGCTACAGCTGGTCCCTGGGTCCCTGACACTAACTCCATTTCTCAAAAATGCTGCCATAACCAGGGGGCCTTTATTATTCATTTTGTACTTATAACTAAAATAGCTCCTATTTTTTGAAGAATTTCTGTGTTGGGAGATGTACCAAGAACTCAACATCCACAGTACTGAATCTTCACAGCAACTCTATGATAGCTACTATCAACAGTATTTCCATTTTAAAGGTCAGGAAGGGCTTCACTGGTGGGGCAGTGATTAAGAATCCGCCTGCCAATGCAGGTGACATGGGTTCGAGCCATGGTCGGGGAAGATCCCACATGCCACAGAGCAACTAAGCCCATGCGCCACAACTACTGAGCCTGCGCTCTAGAGCCCGCGAGCAACAACTACTGAGCCCACATGCCACAACTACTGAGCCCACATGCCACAACTACTGAAGCCCATGTGCCTAGAGACCGCGCTCTGCAACAAGAAAAGCCACCGCGATGAGAAGCCCGTGCACCGCAACAAAGAGTAGCCCCTGCTCGCCACAAATAGAGAAGGCCCACGTGCAGCAACGAAGGACCCAATGCAGCCAAAAATAAATAAATTTTAGAAAATAAATAAAGGTGAGGAAACTAAAGCTCAGAAAAACTTACCAGTAGTTTGCTGAGTGCTTACTATGTACCAGGCACTGTTCTGAGTGCCTTACACTGATTTATTTCATTCATTCCTTCAACAGATATTTGATGAGCACCTACTATGTGTCAAGCTCCATTTTAGGTGCTAGGAAGACAGCAGCAAGCAGAACAGACAAGAATCTCTGCCCTGCTGGGGCAGCTATTTTAATGGGAAAAATCGGTAAACAAGTAAACGGTTAAAAGCTATAATATGATCAATCACGTTAGGTGCTAAGGAAGAAAAAAAACATATAGCGTGGAAAAGAAGAATAGGGTGTGTGTGTTGTGAAATTTTAGTTAGGGTGGCCAGAGAAGGCTTCCCTGAGAAGGTAACTTTTGAGTAAAGACAAAAGTGAAGGAGCAAGCTATGCCGACATGTAAGAAAAGAGAGAAAAGCAACAAGGAGAAGGCCAGAGATCACCATTATTCCCATTTCAGAGATGCAGAACAGAGGCCCAGAAAACAGACTTAACTCAAGGTCACACAGCAAGCAAGTGCATGCACCAGGACTAGCATCACGGACTTCTGACACTAAATCAGATAGTTCTTTTTCCACTGAGATCCCTCAGTGAGCAATTACTTGTGCCACACCTAAATTAAGATGCTTGTGAGACTGTGCCTGTCACCAAGGAGAGTTGGGAAGTGAGGCGGGCTTCCTCCCACACAGTCCTGAATCCACGTGGACACTCCCAGGCCTGTGCACACACACAGGTGTGCATGCAGGCCCTTCTGCCTCCCCAACAATGCAGGCACAAGAACAGTGTCGCTGAGGGATGTGCAACGGTTAAGCTAATAACTAAAGCTGCCCAATCGATGGTTCCTGGAGCAGATCACTGGGGAATGAGAGATTGCTACTTGTGCTGGGAAAATCCAGCTTCTCAAAGACCCAGCAAGTCCACAACCTCAACTAACAGCAACAGGTAAGATGAGCTGAGCTGGAAAGAGAGGGGTTGGGGCCTGAGAAGGGGCTGGAGCCACCAGGCACAGCTATGTGATCGTAGGCAAGTGACAGGCCCTCTCTGAGCCTCATCTATAAAACAGAGGTGGTAATACCAGTCCTTGCTCCAAATGCCACTGCAAGTCCATCCTGGTGAATGTCACAGCACATCACAAGCGGTATGGACAATTCTGACCAGGTAACACATGCCTGTGGCATAAGTTCAGAGGCTACAAAAGGGTACAGAGGAGAAAGTCAACCTCCCACCCAGCCCATGTCCTCCTGCCAGGGGAAACCAACCACTGTTGGCAGTTTCTTATGAGTTCTTCTAGAAAGTTCTATACCAACAATTATTCTCACTTGCTTTTATGTGAAAAGAGCAATTTGTCTGAGGTCATCAGCTTGCAAAAGGCAGTGCTGAGACTGGAAGCCCCCATATCTATCTGACTTCACAGCCCAAGTCCCCAACCTCCGTACCACCCTGCTTCTAGCTGTTGCAGTCTCAGGAAAAGTCTGGAAGACCAGTCCAAAGACAAGCAGGGTTCTGCCACAAAGAATCCCTCCACTTCCCTGGGACCAGGCCACTGCTGGCTTGGGGCTACAGCCCTCATGAGGCCAGGCCAGGGCCCCAGCTGGCCCAAGCACCACATCCTCTTCCTTAGCCACCTGGCCACAGACCAGAATTGCTGAATCTGTCCCCTTCTCCCCACTCTACCCTGTGTCCCTGGTCCACACCCTCATCACCACTCACTGGGTGGTACAGTAGACCCCTCAGCACAAGTCTCCCATTTCCTACAGCCCACTCTCCTCAGAGTGACCTTTTCTAACGCAAAACTTGAACAAGCCACTCCTTTGCTCAGACCGTTCCAGGGCTCCCCATGGCACTGCAGATAAACCCAGTCCTCCTCCCACCTAAGCCAGCCCCTGTTTACCTGCCCAGACTCCTCTTCCATCTCTCTCCCTCTTGTCACCCACTCATCTGCCACCTGGCCTTACCTGGCTCCTCTAGCATGCCAGCCTCCAGGCCTTAACCCTTGCTGCTCCCCTCCTTCCTGGTGCTCTCTTCCCATTTCTCTTTACTCAGATCTTCCTTGACCACCACTGAAATGAAATGATCTTGTTATTTTTCCTCAGAGCTTCCTCATAAAACTTTGCATGCTTTATAATTATACGCCTTGTTTTTCCTTCACTGCTTGCCTCCCCTGGACCAGAATGTATACTCTATGTGGGCAGGAATCTTGTCTCTGTCAATAACAGCTTCGTCCCTGATGCCCAACGCAGTGCCTGGGACACAGTGTGGGCTCAACCGTTTGTTGAATGAATAAATAAAATGACCAGAAGCAACACCCTCCATAATGAACCTTCCATGCATTCAATCTGCTCACTGGCCCACTTCCACACCATAGTTTTGAAAATCTCAGAGGACAGGGCTGGAAATCCCAGCCCCCCCTGGTGGTAAAATGCCTTTGCCACCCCCTGGCTATCGCCGGGACTCCCTTTGTCTCCTCCCTTCTTCCGTGCTGTTACATTAAGCAAAATTTCTCCATTGGCAAATAAATGCTTTTTCCATCAATAACCATGGATGACTAAATCAAACCTTTAGCTGCTGCTCTTATCTCTTAAACAGATCCATGGATTTCCCAACTAATCAGAAGTGAATCAAACACTGCCATTTGAGGTGGGAGATAATCTGGTCAATTTCTTCCAGGAGGAGGGATCAGGGTAGGAATTTGCTTATGGCCCCCCAAAAACAAACACTCTTGTAAATAAAGGCGGCCTCCATCCTGTCTCCACAATGCTACTCTTATTGAGTGAGTCAGGTGTTTGGCTGATTAAAAATTGATCCATTTCAAAATCTAATCAACAGAATAGGATTCTTTCATACGTTATCAAGAGAGCTGCTGACATCGAAAACCAAACCTGTTATTAACCCATGAACTCCGATGACCCGCTGCTCGCTGCTCCGCGGGACCGTAAATTATTCAGCGGTCCAAGACCGGGGCTGGCGAGCCTGATGGATTTAGACGAGGGCGCAGTCCAGGGGGTTCAGGTCAATGGCGTGGCCCCATCGGTCCCTGGGGGCTGGGTTCCAGACACTCAGGGTTTTCGTATCATGACTGTGAATACATTACCCCTGTCCACCTGGGCTCTGCCATGGCTATGCCTTTGACAGAAAAGCCTGTCTCAACTTCCCAAGTAGGGAAGGCAGGCTGGCCCATGCCTCAGGGAGCTGCAGGGCTGGGGAACGACATTATCCCTAAATCTCAAGTTAATAAATTATTTTCTTTGAACTACAGAAAAGGAAAAAATAAACAAAGACAAGGGGGAGCCTGGGTGCATTTTGCAAACAGTTAGGAACAGGCAATACAGTCAGTTCAAATATTTTACCTCCTCATGCAAGGAAGAGCTCTGTTGCAATGGGACTGTTTAAAAGAGGAGATGAAAAAAAGCCAGCCATTGGCTGTTTATGTGTCTGGCGGGACCCAGAGGGGCCATGGGCTTTCTGCCAACTTCTGGACTCTTTGACCTTGAATTAAAGCCTCATTAAGAGTCATATCTTATAAAAACAAGAGCAGAGCAAATAAAGGATTTTTTAAAAGGACACATACCCATGCCAAAGTTTCCATCCTGCTAAGCAAGCAGGAAATCCAGTGGCAGCAAAGGCTGTACTTGGCATTATTTGGGGGCCCGTATTCCACAGCTGAACTGATTAGAAAGAAGGATTTAGGAGGGAAAATGTTAAGAGTCTCAGGCAGGGTTGGAAGGAGACGGGAAACTGGGATAAGAAATCTGGACCGTCTGCCAAGTGATAAAGGGGACTGAGGCAAGTCACTTCCTTGTTCTGAACAAGGAGACCCCAGAGGAGCGCAGATGCCATCACGGGCTCCTCGGAGCAGTTTCTGGGAGAACCAGCAAGGCTTTGTGGGCTGTGCAGGCAAACAGGGTTCAAATCCCGGCTCTGCACTTCCTGGCTATGTGAGCTTGAGAAAGTGACTCAATCTCTCTCAGCCTTGGTTTTCTCATCCATCATATGGGAATAACAAAACAGCTATGTATTTTAAATTCAGCTATGTATTTTAAGGTAATCTTTCTATGGGAGGCACATGGGAATCACTCAAATGCTCAACGAATGGCATCTGTTGTTTTTGTTGTTAATATTATTGCTATCATTATGCCAGGTGTTCTGCACTCCTTGGAGGAGTATATGATAAAGTTGGTGGTAAATCAGCACCCTCATCACCTGCACTATCCCAACCCAAATGCTGAACCTTCATAAAAATAATGATTGTGACTTTCCTCTCCAGCACACCAGGCTTTAGTGGGAACCCCAGAAAGTACCTATACAATGTGTTTAAGCTTGAAGGCCCAGGTCCTGGGTTCAAATTCCAGCTCTGCCACTTGCTGGCTATGTGACTTTGGGAAAGTGAATTTACCTCTCTGAACCTCAGCTTTCACAACTTCTAAAAACTGGGATGATTATAATATGGATCTCATGGAACTAAACTCACTTATTAGCACAGTTCCTGGCACATAGTAAACAATTAATGCTGGTTATTATCATCATCATTATTAATCAGACTCAGTTTTCTACTTGATCAAGTGATTATTTTGTTCATTTACTAGTGAAACTTGAACCTGGCAGGCGCCTCTTGCAGAGTGACCCTGGGCAACTCACTCCACCTGTCTGATTCCTAACCAAAAAGGGTAAATAATGAAAACTATAAACTCCAAAAGACAAGGCTCCCATCTGGCTTGGTAACAATACTATTCCCTCAGTCTTTAGAACAATGCCCAGGCTACAACAAGCACTTAAAGCAAGAAAGAAAAAGCACTAATTAAACATATTTGCTTGATGAGTTCTTTCCCAGAAAACGTCTGTGCCCAGCACAAGCTGTCAGCACCAAATGGACGTACAAGGAAGGTGAACACCTCCCTCCCCAAACCCAGACCCAAACTCTGAAGACCCCCTTGTTGCTAGAGGAAGCACCTGGCCCACACCAGCCTAAACGGCCTGGACACTTTGGCTCTGCCCCAGAGAGCATGCAGGAGGTCAGAGAGAGGCTGTCTCCCCAGCCAACAAACTCTTACAGACCACCAGGAATCCTCTCTTAAATAATAATATATTTATAAATCCAAGGCCCCTTCTGACCTCTTCTCAAAGCAAAAGCATCCTCTGAAGGCCCCGGGACATGATCATATTGATCTTGTCTGGGCTGTAATTTTGTGGCTTTGAGTTGAGCAGACAGGGTCGGCCTGCCCAGCTGGCTGTGGCCTGGTGGCTCCGGGGTGCCCAACAGCAGCTGGGATGAAAAAGAAATCAGATCTATCCTCCAAAGTTGGGGAGAGCAGCTGCTGCAGGCCAGGCTAAGGGCGGGGACAGGAGCTGCTGGCGGACATCTCCTCCTGCCCTCAGGCCTGGCCTGGCAGCCTCTGAAGGCCCACAGGAACAGAATGAATGGACCATGAGTCCCTGAGGCTCTGGTCAGGCAGGGACATAGCGAGGGGTGCAGTTCTGAGTCCAGGCCCTGCCCCTTGGCCAGGTTGGACCTTACCTGGCCAGATGGTGGAGTCTCAGGAGGCCACAGGCCTGGGCCCAAGGGGCACTGTGCCCCCAACAGCGACAGTCAGAACCTGGCAGACACTTTGAGCTGAGACAAGCTCTCAGGCCAGCCAGGCTCTCCCTGCTGCTGAGGCTGCCGTCTACTGTTTACCCGCCGCCTGTTTTCCTCATGATAGGGCTTCCAAGAAGTGCAGAAATAAATCAATGCAGCTGGTCCTGGTGCCCACTGCCCCCACCTTTCTCTCCCGCTGCCAAAGTTCAGCGCCGCCTCCTATAAAGCTGGGGGGGTGGCTCTGAGCTGGGCTGAGGGGCAGCCGGAAGTAAAGACCCCACCCCAGTCCCCTGCCCAGGCTGGAGGCCTTGAGCAGAGGTGTCCCAGGAAAGGCCAGTCAAGGCCAACCCTTATCTTCACCCACAGGAGAGAAGTGACCAGGCAGGGAGCAGCAAGGAAGAGTCTTCCCTGCCCCACCTTCCACACAGCACATCACAAACACAGCAGAGTAGGAGTTCACCCTGAAGTCTTGGCTCTGAGTCACCTGGGGCCTTGGTTAAAAATTCAGAGTCTCAACTCAGCCTTGGGAACTCAGTTTCAAGAGATCTAGGTGGGGGCCAGGATTGGGCACTTTAACAAGCCCCTAGGTGATTCAGCTAAGGAGCCAATTTCAGGAAACCGTGTTTGTGTGCTAAGATGCAACTTCCAGAATGCTCATCACTGCGACGCTCAGAAGAGAAAAGAACTGGAATTAAGAGGATAGCTAGATAAAATACAGGACACCCAGATCAATTTGAATTCAGATAAACAACAAATATTTTTCAGTATAAAAATCTCAAATACTGCATGGGATATACTTATATTAAAAATTAATTGTTGTTTATCTGAAATTCAAATTTAACTAGGCATTATTATCATTTTTTAGATTTTGCAAACTCTGGCAGCCCAAACTGAAAACAATTTACCATTCCACACCAAAGAACTACTGACATAAACCACAACTCATCCACATAAGAGAATATTTATGGCCACTAAAATGGATAGTAGCAGTCAACACAGCACTTGCCACACGCCAGGCCCTCTTCCACATGCCTCACATTAATGAATTCATGTAATCTCCAAATAACAGAGGCCAGCACCATTATTGTTCCTGTTTGACAGAAGAGAAAACTGAGGCACAAAGAGGTGAAGTCACTCAGCCAAAGCCACACAGCTACAGAGAGGCAGAGCCACGGGTTAAATTAAAGGAAGTCAGATTCCAGTGTTAAGTACAGATTTAATCACTTTACTGCTCTGTAATGGAAGAATAAATGATAAAAGACACGCTAGACCATGTAATCTAGCATAAGGTAGAATAATACTTACACCTGATTTCATTCCATAAAATTTATATATAAATTATAAATAAAGGCATTAGAAATGGTTAGAAGGTCACACACAGCTGGCAGAAGTACAAACTGGTACAATCACTTTGGAAAAATACCTGGCATATACTATACTGAAGCTATGCAAATAACTCCCTGTAACCCAGTAATCCATTCCCTGATATATACCGTGGGTCTCCACCAGAGGCGATTTTGTCTACCCCTGAGGGGACATTGGGCAATCCCTGGGGACCCTTTGGACTGTCACAACTTGGGGGATGCTACTGGCACCTAGTGGGCAGAGGCCAGGGATGCTACTAAACATCCTCCAATGCTCAGGACAGCCCTCACCACAAGGAACCATCCAGTCCTAAATGTCAACTGTGCCAAGATCAAGAAACCCTGATTTATACTCAAGAAAAACACATGCACCCGTTCACCCAAGAGACACTCGGGAACCAGTGTTCCTAGAAGTGCCGTTGGTAGGAGCCCCAAATTGGAAGCCACCCAAATGCCCATCAACAGGAGAAAGGATGAATAAATTGTGGTCTCCTCACACAGCAGAATGCTAGATGGGAATGGGAATGAATGAACTGCAGCTACACACAACAACGTGGGTGAATCTCAAGAACATAACGTTGGTGAAAGAAGCCAGACGCAAAAGAGCACATGCTAGGTGATTCCTTTTACATAAAGCTCACAAACAGGCAAAACTAACGCGTGCTGTTAGGAGTCAGGAGGGGTCACCCCTGGGGCATGGGCTGGCAGTGATAGGAGGGGCTTGATGGGGCTTCTGGGGTGGGGGACAGGGATGTTCTTAATCTGAGTGATGGTTCCATGTTTGTGAGAAGTCGTTGAGCTGAACACATATGATCCATGTCCTTTTCTGTATGTTTGTTACAAAAAGTCTAAAGAAATCGTGATAAAAGATTTATCTCAGAAGCGGGTGATTTTTATTTTTGCTTATTTGTTCTTTCTACAATTTCCACATTGAACATGTCTTAATGAATGAGGTCAACAGCAAATATGTTTGTTTATTCATCAAAAATTTGCTGACCCCTGTGATGTCATCCTTAGCATGGGGCCCTCGGGGTGGCAGTGCGGGGAGGTGAGGGCATCCCTGCCCTCAAGGAGCTCACAGTCTTGGTGGGGGTAGGGAGAGGATGTAACTATTGTACAACCCAGGTCTGGGCCACAGCCAGCCAGCAGTCGGGTATTTCATCTGTCCAGCACAGCATTTTAATCAAGTTGATTTCCCTGCTGCAGGGCCAGATATCCTCAGCTGTCCAGCACCCCTGCTCGCCTACCAACCTTCCTCCTGCTTACCCAGAGCTGAATCCATCATTGATGTTACCTGCCTGCCCCTGTGCTCATGGAAGTTTGCCATTCCCCGAATTAGATACTGCAATCAGCACTGTACTATGATAGAAAGATTGGACAAAGGATTATAGGAACAAAGGAAACAAAAAATGTATAGGGATGAAGAGGCTGGGGGTTTGGGGGACTTGCTTTTGACAGGAACACAAACACACATGGACAAAATACCGCTACATAAATAAAGCAGGTTTTATTTGTGACCAACCTTGGGGTTGAGGAGTTATCAACCAAGAAGTCTTAAAGAGAGGTGATGGGCCATTAGAGAAGGTCAACCAGGGTGAATCTGGAGAAGTGAGCAGCAGCTAAACCTTACTGAGCACTTACTATGTGCCAGGCAGCATGCTAAGGAAGTGCTTTACCTGTATTGTCTTCACTAAACCCAACGACCCCATTGGACAAATGGGAAAACTGAGGCTCAGAGAAGTGACAGGGTTGGCTCACTCAGGACGGCAGAGCTGGGATTTGAACTCATACCGAGCCTGACTCCAGAGCTATGTTCTTAATCATGAGATTCCCCCCCTCCCCTCCCACAGGAGAGCCACAGTGGCACCATCAGCACCCCTTCTCCTCTCCTCTCAGGGGTCTGCCTGGAGCTACCAGACCCCTGAGGAGGCACACAAGTCAGGAAAGAAGGGAACAGAGTTGAACTGGGAAAGGCAGAGCAGGTAGCTACAAAGCACTGCTGCGGGGCCCTGCTGGGAACGCAGTTGAAAATACCAGCTGCTCCAACCAGCATCGCCTTTAATCTCTTCAGAAAATGGATGCTGCTCCTGGGTCCCCGGAGAGCCCAAAGTTTGGGCTGAAGGCTTTCTGGAAAAAAGCTGTTGCTGGCATCTCCACAGTCACCCCGTGTGACGTCTGACACTCCACCGCAGCACTGGCTGACAAGCGTCTTCAAAGGATAGAAATCGGCAGCTTTGCAGTCTTTTCATACAGATGTCATTCACCCACAGGAAGCGCTCTCCCCGTGCATTGTGAGAGTTATTTTGGTTTAAGGAAGCCAACCCCAGAGCAAATCCAAGAAAGAAATCAAAGAAAGGGAGGGAAAAAGAGCAACTCTGGCAAAAATGAGAAAAAGTGGCATTTGGGTAAACTGCACACAAAACAATCTTTTCCAAGATGATCTTTTTTGAGATCAAGGATGAGGGGGGAGAACTGTGCTGAATGTCAGCAGGTGTGGTGGGCTCAGGAAGATGTATGGGGCTTTGTGGGTGTCTGCGGGCCATGTTTAAATGGTAGGCAAAATCCATTCTCAATGAGCCAGACTTGCTGGGCTTACATGTGACTGGGGAGGAGGGTAGGTGATCCCTGCTAAGGGGTCCCCACGGGCTTCTCTGGAGAGAATCTGAAACCCAAAGGGAGAGAACATCCCACATCTCCTGATGCTCCACGTGGGAGCTTATTTCTCTGGGTGGTTTACTGACACAACTGTGGCTGAGGCACTGCCCAGCCCCTCTCTGAAAGTTCCTGTGGAAAGGGTACGTTCAAAACCCCGAAGGCAGGACTTCCCTGGTGGCACAGTGGTTAAGAATCCGCCTGCCAATGCAGGGAACACAGCTTTGATCCCTAGTCCGGGAAGATCCCACATGCCGTGGAGAAACTAAGCCCGTGCGCCACACCTACTGAGCCCGCGTGCTGCAACTACTGAAGCCTGTGTGCCTAGAGCCTGTGCTCCGCAACAAGAGAAGCCATCGCAATGAGAAGCCCACGCACCACAACGAAGAGTAGCCCCCGCTTGCCGCAACTAGATAAAGCCCGCACACAGGAATGAAGACCCAATGCAGCCAAAAAAATTAAAAAAAAACAAAAACAAAAACGAAGGCAGTGCAATTCTGCCCAGAGCTGTGTCCTGGCACACCGTGTGGCCTCCCTCTGTCCCCTCCTCCTCTGCATGATGTTTTTCAAACAACAGGGTACATCCTGCACCACCTGGCATGTCTGCACCAGGCCAGGTGGCAGATGTGGCATGTGTCTGGTTCACCTTGTAGAAATTTGGCCATGCAGAATGGACTGGCCGAGAGTTTCCAGAACGCTGTGTAGGGAGAAGTGTTTTGGGGGTATTTCTGATTGTAGGTGGTAAAAATTTAATCAAAGAGCTTAACCCCCCCCCACCCAAAAAAATCCAAAAAACAAACACAAACAAACAAAAACAACAAAGTGGGCTCCCGTAAATAAACTATTAAGAGACAGAGCAGGTGGCCTCGGGATGATTCAACCAGGGTCTGTCTCTTTCCATATCTTGACTCAGTCTCTCGTTACAGGCTGGTTTTGCTCTGTCCCCATGAGGCTGTCTGCAACCCCAGCTACAGGCAGCTGAGCTTCGTTCTTGAAGCATCTCACCTAGAGAGAAAAGACACACTCCCCTCTACGCTTCAACTGAAAAATCATGGGGACACTCTAATTGGCCCAGCTTGAGTCATGTGATGTCCGCTTGAGTCATGTGACCAATCACCTTAGCCAGGGGGATGGAGTACTATGATTGGCAGCTCCCCTTCCTCTCTGGGTTGAGTCACATGACTGAGGGGAGGAGGTAGGAAGCAAGATAAGGCCACCACAGGAATGGTGAGGCGCAGGGGTATATCTGCTACATGCTGAGCAATGGTATCTGGCTGCTGCCCGATTTTGTCATCCCCTGAGCGCCCAGCCTGACTTCTCCTAGTCCATTATCATGAGAGACAGACTCACAACAGCCATTTGGATCACAATCCATTGGGCACTCATCAGGTACCAGGCGCTCTGCCAAGTGCCTTCCATGAATAATCTCATTGGATCCTTAGAGCAACCCTCTGTCATCCCATCTTACAGTCGGAGAAGCTGATGCTCAGAGAGGTACAGGGGCTCACCCAGGATCACACAGCTTGTAAGACGAAGAACGGGTTGTTGAAACTGACTCTAGTAGACTTCAAAGCTAGTGTTTTTTTTTTTACTGAAGTATAGTTGATTCACAACGTTGTGTTAATTTATACTGTACAGCAAAGTGATTCTGTTATACATATATATATACATTCTTTTTCATATTCTTTTCCATTATGATTTATCACAGGATATTGAATATAGTTCCCTGTGCTATATAGCAGGACCTTGTTGTTTATGCATTCTCTATATAATAGTTTGCATGTGCTAATCCCAAACTCCCAATCCATCCCTCCCCCACTCCTCCTCCCCCTTGGCCACCACAAGTCTGTTCTCTATGTCTTTGAGTCTGTTTCTGTTTCATAGATAAGTTCATCTGTGTCATATTTTAGATTCCACATATAAGTGATATTGTATGGTATTTGTCTTTTTCTTACTTCACTTAGAATGATAATCTCTAGGTCCATTCATATTGCTGCAAATGGAATTATTTCCTTCTTGTTCGTCACTGAGTAGTATTCCATTGTATATATGTACAACATCTTCTTTATCCATTCATCTGTAGATGGACATTTAGGTTGCTTCCATGTCTTAGCTACTGTAAATAGTGCTACAATGAACATTGAGGTGCATGTATCTTTTCGAATTATAGTTTTGTCCAGATATATGCCTAAGTGGGATTGCAGGATCATACAGCTACTCTATTTTTAGTTTTTTGAGGAACCTCCATACTATTTTCCATAGTGACTGTACCAATTTACATTCCCACCAACAGTGTAGGAGAGTTCCCTTTTCTCCACACCCTCTCCAGCATTTGTTATTTTTAGACTTTTTAATGATGGCCATTCTGACTGGTGTGAGGTAGTACCTCATTATAGTATTGATTTGAATTTCTCTAATAATTCAAAGTTAATGTTCTTAATATTGACCTCATTCTGACCCCCAGAGGAAAACACTTAAAGGAGTCAAGCTCCCCTAGAGAGGCACAAGGGGATTTACATGCTGGGATAGAGGAAGGTCCCCAGGTACAGTGACCACAGAATGGCAACCTCTAGCACAGAGATACTTGTCACCTGTACAGAGCTAAACTCCATTCATCACTCACCCAGGGCCTGGCACCAGTGGGTACTCAACAAATGTTGGCTGAACTGGATCCAAGCCCTGGGAAAAGTTAGGATGGAGAGACTCCCCAGGGGGGTATTTGGATGCTGGTCTCTGTGACCAGGGAGTGACACTCCCTGTGACCAGGGAGTGACAAAGTAGGCCCTGACTCCAGGGCAAGTGACAAGTGTCACATCACATGAGAAGCAGAGGAGCTGCCAGACATTCTAAAGAAGAATCCCTAAAGGAGAAACTCAACCTTCCACTACATTGAAAGGAGTTTCTGTCTAGCATTATGGGAGACAAGATAACCTGAAAATGCTCACACTACAAAACACCCAGAAATAATGGATAAAATATACCAACATCCTTTGAATACACAGGTCAGTTCAGTAAGAAAGTAAGAGAAGTTCTCAAGGGTCATAACTAAAGAGGAAACAAAATCAAGCTGCTAAGTATGTGAACTGATACTTCAGTGCCCTTGGCAATGAAACGGTGGAACAGGTGCCCATCTTAGTAGTCCAGAGCCCTTCACCCTCAGTGAGAGTGGGTCAGAACACGTCTATCCACTAACACAAAAAGAAAAGAACAGTAGAATTTGATCTATCTTGGCCCTGCCTCTAGACTGGAAAACCAAAAAGTAGTCTTCCCTGGTAATTCATAACCACAGGTCTGCCCTCACATGGGTTTGGAGGTCAATTTTATACTACCCTTCAAGTTCTCAGACTTGTGTATACCAGCACCACCTGGATACACAGATTGCTGGGCTCCACCCCCAGAATTCCTAATTCAGAAGATCTGGAATGGGGCCCAAGAATTTTCATGTCTAAGTTCTCAGGTGCTTTTGGTCCAGGGACCACACTTTAAGAACTACTACTGTCAGCCAAGCAACTGGCATTTAAAAAATTCATTCTCTCTAGTAATACCCCTGGACATTAAGCAAAAGCAAATACAAAATCTCTCTAGAGCAGGAGCGAGCAAACTATGACCTGTGGGTCCAAATCCCACCCACCTACAGGCCAAATCCAGCCACACCCATTAGGTTACTTACTTCTGGCTGCTTTTGTTGCACAACAGTGGGAGCTGAGTTGTATCAGAGATCACAGCCTGCAAAGCTAAGAATATTTGTGTCTAGCCTTTTACAGAATATAGCTGGCCAACTTCTACGCTAGAGGTAACCCAGGCCACAGAAAATTACCAGAGATTCAATCCTACTATAGATGAGCTTTCAATCCAAAATTACAAAACACCTGGGGAAAGTCTACTCTGTGTGAGAATCAATACACACAACTAGCAAGATCAGATCTAAGAACTTCAGATAAAGGAATTATTACACACAGACTATAAACATAACAGAGGGGCAGAGCCTACCCTTAGCAACTCTTAGGTCTTCAATCAAGTGGGGTCTACTGTGTGCCAAGCTTTGGGCCAAGTGTTTTACATGGTCCAAATCCTTTTCACATGAAGAACTCCACACCAAGTATGAGATCGAGGCTGAAAGATATCTCTTCACTTGCCTAACTTTATACAGCAAATAAGAAAGAGAGCCAGGATGAAACCCAGTTCTAGAAGGTTCTAGAGCCTATGACTCACTTCCACTCCACAACAGGGTGATCTACAGTAGGGATTGGGAGCTCTTAACTTGGAGTACCTAGCTAAATATGGAGGACCCAACAACCCCCTGAAACTACAATATATGCAAAATGCTAT
Organism: Tursiops truncatus; assembly: GCF_011762595.2. NCBI lineage: Eukaryota > Metazoa > Chordata > Mammalia > Artiodactyla > Delphinidae > Tursiops > Tursiops truncatus. Next base: position 9,000,356 of record NC_047046.1, on the reverse strand, counting down.
GTGTCTCTAGCATAGAGAGGATCCATAGCTTTCATCAGATTCTCAGAGTTGAAGAAGCCCAGAGATAGATCCAAATGCAAACCTTCTTTCCACACCATACCAGAACCCTGTTAATAACTAACATTTCTTGTGCACAATGCCAAGCACCATTTGAACTTTGTAAAAATATCCTTGTTTAAATCCCACACAATCCTATGAGGAAGTACTTTTATCATCCCCATTTTAAAGATGAGAAAACTGAGGCCACAAAGGGGTCAAGTAACTTGCCTGGGGTCCCACAATTAACAAGTGGCAGAACAGGGACCTCAGAGTGGAATCTACTCACCTGCACACTTAACTCCTGCCACACTGCCTCCTGCTGCCTGTAGTAAGCAGCCCTCCAGTTCTGAAAGCAATCACTTGTCTATACACATTTGGAGGGGTCTTTCCTGTCTACCCTGGAGCCATTTCTACATGCACAAAAAACAAGAGGGTACTTCTACCCTCATTTCAGAGCAAATCTCCTTCCTAATCCCAATCTTCATGTCCAGAAGAATATTTCAATGCCAGTCAGACATGAACAGGACACTTCTTGGACTGTGAGCATTCCCCTGTCCCCCACCACCTTGCCTGGCGCCGGCCTAGACACCAACTACCTACTTGGCTGCTGTCTTGCTCATCGCCAAAACACACATTTACCCTATTTTTCAGAATGAGCAATATTTACTCAACAGCCCAGAATGGTTCATATGGAACTATTAAACCCCACTGCCTCAGTCTGCAGCTTGGAGCACGATAATGAATCAGTATTTTGGAGCGATTACGATGCTAATAAGAATGTGTGAGGCACAGAATATCACTGTGCAGGGGCAGCCGCCAAATCCCCTGCCTCCCAACCTCTCTCTTGGGCATTCCACCATTCCAGAAACCAGCCTGCCTGAGAACCTCCAGCACCCCGCACCCCACACCCCCAGGTGGGCCGTGCCTGAGTTATCGGAACACAAAGCAGATGAGAAACAGAAGCCTACCGTTTTGCAGAGGGCGGGCCCCGCTATGCCAGCCCTTGTCCAGGATGTGGAGAGCAACGGTGGCCCCCTCCTGACGGCCCTGAAGGCCCCAGAGCCCCCTATTCTGGCGGGGTCTAGAGTTTCAGCACAGCATTTCACAGACTCAAATACACACAAATATTGGAGAAAAAATACTTGCTCCCTCAGGCTGCATGCCTGAAGCAATGCTGGATTTGGTGTTTCTTGGGTTGTTGGGTTTTTTTTTTTGATCTTTCTCTTTTCACAAGCCCCTAGGTAAGTAATAACTGGCAGAAAGGAAGCATATATTTGAATGTGGTAAGGCCCTCCCCCGCCCCCTCCCCATCTGCCCAGGAAAAACGGCTCTATTCCTGTCCCTACCTTGACCTGCTCCATCCTACAGACTGATGAATTTTCTGGATGCCTGGAAAGGCCAGGCATGCACTTTCCAGCCAGGGGACAGTGGTGGGTACATCTGAGTCTCCTTGTCTAGCCACTTCTCCCACCCTAGGCTCCAGGCCCTCAAACCCCTCCAATTCTCCTCTTTCACCCCTCCAAGGCCCCCTTCACCCAGTTACGGTTCCCCTCTGTTTCAGGATAAAGACCTCAGCAGGGCCTACAAGCCCCATCTGAGCCAACCCTGTCTACCCTCCCCAGTCACACCCTACCTCTCTGCCCCTCACTCTATGCTCCAGTAACACTGGCCATATTTCACTTCCCAGAACCAGAGGTGTATCTTCCCACCCCAGGACCTTTGCATGTGTTGCTCCCTTCCTCTGCCTGGATGACCACAGCCTCTCTTCACTTGGCTAACTCAGGAGTCCTTCCTTAACTTCCAGATTAAATCTGTTACACCATATCATCATTCCTAGCTCATTTCCTCCACAGCCCTTCACAGGGTTTGCAATTTCAAGTATGTGTGATTATTTGATTAATGTCAGTCTCTTTAGGGATTTCACTTCTAAACACCGTGGAGACCATCAGGGCATAGAGCATGTCTGTGTTGATCACTAGGGCATCACTAGGGCATAGCCTGCGACCTGGCACATAGTAGGTGCTGGATAAATACAGATGACTGATTGGCTGAACGAATAAATCCCTGAGCCCCAGCCCCTCCCCTCCTCTGCTTCCGTAACTGGCTGTTTCTTCACTGAGCTGGACCCCATAGCTTTTCAGGCCTTTTCTACATGGCCCTGTCTTATCTACTGCAAAGTGTCACGTTCACACTCAAGCACCAGATAAATATTTAATCACAATAAAATGTTCATGGACCCTCAACCAGAATGGCCCTGTGCCCTTCCCTTGGCTTGGTTGAGTGTGTGTGTGTGTGTATGTGTTTGTACACATCTATATTTCCACACAAGAGTCTTCAACAGAAATGTACACCCCAGCACAGGCAGAAAAACACATACATGTGAATGTGTCCATCACATTCATTCAGCACAAATTAAGTGAGAACCCACTGCATGCCAGGCACGAGTGTTGAGGGAAGAACAGTGAATAAAACAGACCCGTTAGGGGCCACACAAGAGCCTGCTATGTGTTGTTAGTCCCAAGTTAAATGCTTCAGGCAAATTCACTCAACTAATCCCAACAATACTTCCTGTGAGAGAGGCATTGAGGGTCCCCATTTCACAGACAAAGAAGCTGAGGCACAGAGCAGAAAGCACTGGCCTGAAGTTTCATTGATAGGGGCAGAATTTGAACCCAGGTCTACCTGACTTTGGAGCAAGGTTCTTGGCCTTGAGAAAAGGGCCAAAGACATAGAACCAGAAATACAACTTTTTTCCATCACCCCAGTGTTTTAAAAGCAAAAACACCTAGAGATGCCCAGGGACATGGTCTGGCTGAGGGGAGAGTGATCCATTCACTTCAGGGAATATTAGGCCAGTAAAACACTTGTTCTGAAGACAGCAAAATGATGTGGAAAAGGCCAATGTCAGTATTAAGTGAAAAGACCACGAAACAGAATCAACCATGGTTCTGATGGCAAACCAGGAAGAGTATATGGAAGCACACTGAAGTGCTAAGCGGGCTGGGTTATTGGCATCTCCTTCCCCTTCTTTTCTCTTTTTAAAACCCTCCACGTGGCAACATGGCTTTCATAAGACAAAATTAATTTTTAAAATCCCTTCTTTTCCTCTCAGTCGTGGGATTCCCTGATAATCCTTCTGTGGCCAACGCCTTCCTCCCTACCCCACAACCCAAAAAGCTTTCCTCAGCTCCTCTGGTCCCCGAACAACTCAGGAATGAAAATAGGTAGGAAAAAGAAGGCAGAGCAAAGGAAGCCACGGTGTTGCTATGTGCAGGGATTCTCGGGATGCAGAACTGGGAAGATGTGTGTGTATGTGTGCGTGCGCGCGCGTGGGCGCGCCAGTGAGTATATGTGCACGTGTGTGCATGTGACTGCATGTGCATGTGCCTGTGGCTGAGGATGCCACGGGCCTGTGGCTCTCCAAGCAGTCTCACCAATCAGAGCCTGGCCTCCACATAGCCACAGTGGGGACAACTGCTGAAGCCACCCCAAGAAAGGGGCAGCAGGGAGGGCATCCCAAGGCAGAGAAATAGCAGGTGTCACCACTTGCTCTCTTTCTAAGGTCTCGAGCTCTTCTTGGAGGAAACATAACTGTCATTTCCCTTCATCTTTATCACTGACACCTGGCCATCTAGAGGATTAATTTGATAATAGGGGGGAAGAGGGAGCAGGCATTAAGCCTCTCTCTCTGCTTCTGAAGGCAGCCGCAGCAGCCTAACTCTCTCCCTGGCTCTCAGAGCAGCAGCCTTGTCTTGTCCACACTTTACAGAGGCCATGGGCTCCAAGAGAACCTTCCAGAGTGGGCTGGACCAGAATGGTCCTGAGGGAAGTGTAATTTGCTCCTCTCAGTACCTTCAAACCAAATTCAACCCCTGCTTCCCAATGGGGTCCCGAAAGTTTAGCAGTTGCTCCCCCAAACTTTCCAGGAGCAACGAAAGTGTTGTGCCACCAACAGATGTTTATCGAGCATCTAAGATGTGCCACGCCCTGTGCCTGTGACAAGAGTCAACAAGACAGACACAAATGCTGCCCTCATGGGTCTTAAAATAAAAAAACAGGCAAGCAATCACAATGAACTGTGATGTAATAATGATGGGGGCAGCCCCCTGATCCGGCCAGGAGGTTCAGGAAAGCCTCCCAGATTAGAGATGTAAAGGATGAGAGAAATCTGTCAGGTAGAGCGATGGCAAGGGAGTTCCTGAAAGCGGGAACAGCATATGCAAAGGTCTGGAGATAAGAAAGCATAAGGCATTTGTGGACCTCATAATAATTAATTCTGGCTGGGGGAACTGGTGGCAAGGAAGTGTAGTAAGAGATGGAATGGTGGAGGTAGGTGAGGATGGGAGGCGGTGATCACGACAGGCCTGGTAAGCCAAGGTAAAAGGACTTCATCCCCTAAGCAGTAGGGAGCCACTGAAAGTTTTTAAGTGGAGGAGAGGGTGTGGTGACCTGATTTCACTTTTTTACAAAGCTCACTCAAGGCAGAGTTCAGGGTCTTCAACTCTTGGTTTTGACCTCAGAATCAAGCAAGGGCATCTCCATTTGACCTAAGTCACTGCCACCTCTCTGCCATGATTTCCTGGGGATGCATGCCTTCTGTACAGAGTCCTGTGACCTGCCAAAAAGACCACATGAGTTGGGATTGAGGCCTGGGGTTCATACCCTACACATCATCTCTCCAACCCTCAGTCTTCCCATCTGAGAAACAGAGAAAAGACTCAACCTTCCTCCTCCAACTGGGAGGATTAAATGAGTGCATACCTGTCAGGGGCTCATCACAGCGCTTGCTGCTGGGAAAGCACTTCATAAATAAGCTATTGAAATGTTTCTTTTCACCCGTTTAGAGCCCCCTTAAGCACTGGGACAGACTTGGAGACCCAGGGCCCACAGGTCCAATTTGATATTTATGAATAGGCAAACCTGTTGTGTGCCCAGCATTTAATTACTTTCAATTTCTTCCCTGCATTTACATCTTAAAAGAATGTTCACAAAACCCAGGTTTCTGGCTTCTCTTGAAAACCCGAACCATCTGCTTAAACCCACTGCAGCACGGCCCCTCAAGCACCCCTGAAGGCATGACCAACATCTTCCACCCGAGCTCCAACTGTCAGACCAGCTGGGGGGTGACCTCAAGGTGGGGAGTTTCCCAGAGCTCAGGGCGAAAGATGCTAAATCTGGGTAGGGCGCAGGCAGGGGAGGGAGGGGCTGCCTGGCAAAGACCACCCTCTGACAAAAAGGCCCCCCCCCACTTGCTGTCCCCAACCCACCTACTCTTTGGTAACAGCCCTTCCAAGTTATCCCTCCCTTCCTCCAATATCTAAGGAGCTTTGCCCTCAAAAATTAAAAAAAAAAAAAATTCCAGCTCTATGCTGTGGCCCTCAAGGCCCTGTATGATCTGACTCCTGCCATCTCTTAACTTCACCTGCCACCTCCCCACCTCTAGGAGGCAGAAAGCTAAGACTGGGGGATCCAGCAAAGTAAGAAGAGGTTAGAAATAACTTGCCCCATTTTGCAGATTGGGATAACTGAGGCATAAATAGGGCCCTCGCTGGAATCCAAAAGGTCCAGGAATCAGCCAGTAGTCCTACTCCCTTCACTACCAGGGCTCGGCTATCTCTGCCTAGCAGCCCCTCAACAGAGGGGCCCTGGCCTTATCAGGACACTTTCAGGGCATGGTCCTCTCCCACCCACAACCCACCATGCTCAGTGGAGGTCTGCATATTTTTTCAGAAACAAGGTTCCAGAAATGGAAAAGTAACCCTCCTGCCCCAAAAACCCTGCAGAGGGGCCTCCTCAGCTTATGAGCCGCCTCTCCAGCTGGTCAGCGTGGCAGGTGCCATTATCTGCAAGGATGGAGCAAAACGTCCCCTTGGGCCCCACTCTCTCAGCTGCCCTCCCTCTACCTTCTCTTGTACCTGCAGTTTGAGAATTGCTCTGTCCCTGTCTCTCTCTCTGCTCCTCTACTGTGTTCCCCCTTCCTCCCCAGCCAGGGAAATGGGGGTAAAAAATCTCCCAAGATCCCCAATTTAAAATAAAGTCAGATCCTTTTCTCTCCCCTTCCTCACTACCTAATGACCACACTTGTGTGAAGTTGATGCTCTACATAACGAAAAGAGAGGCCTCCTTGGAGAGGGTACAATCAGACAATTTTTAAGATCACGGAGCATTAGACCATTCCCAACTGGGTTTACTAATCAAACAGCCAAATCCTTCATAACCAGCCAATCCCTACAGGGCAATTAAATCCTTCCCCTTTAAAACACTTGCCACACTGTCTGGGGACAGAAAGAAAAATTTGCAAAATTCATTTGATAAATTAGCTAGGGAAAAGAAAGGAGTGAATCAAGCTTTGTTCTTTTCATTTTTTTTTAATTATGGAATTCACAATGCCTGAATAATGTTTAATAAGAACTATGAAAATTCCTAACAGTATTACAACACAACACAAAAGAATTAACCTGGTTACCGTGAAAAATTGCATATTTAATTAAGAACAGAGAGTTCAAAACTATCCAGAGATTTCAAAAGTGCTGTTGCCTGAGGGGCCAAATTACATGCTTCCAGGGCTGCTAACGGAGTTAGCGCGTTCAGTCATTACCCAGGCGTTCCCATTAAGTGACTCTGGGCAGATGACATCAAATTCATTTCAAAAGCACCAGGAACTGAAGCATTCACTTGGGTAGTTTAAGGGAAAGCAACTATCCTGCTGGTACAAATCAGACCCCTTGTTGATAAAGGCAATAATTAAAGAATAATGTTAATTAGCTGCTTTTATTTGAGGGAAAGTATGGTAGTTGGAGCGCTTCCAGGCTGTTGAGGTGGGAGTCACTCTTTCTGGAAGAAGGGGAGGCTGCTGGTGAGAATGGGGAGCCTGGGGGCCCACAGAAAAAGAGAAAGATGGCAGGCGCTGGGGGGGCCAAGACAGGGCCAGGTAAGGAGGATGCTGGCCTGGGCTGCTGGAGGCCTGGGTACCCATGTTGGAATCAGCCTGGTCACCCCAAGGCCTTCGACAGGGCAGCTTGGAAAGCAAGGGAAGATGGTACTGCCAGTATCTTGGGCACTGTCACCATCAGGTCCACTTCCATCATGGCGGACTCTGGCCAATGCAGATCTCCCTGTTCAGCTACTCCCTGTCATGCCCACTCCCCTCATTAAGCCATCTCTGTCACACCCACTCCTCTCACACAACTTCCTGTCACACCTACTCCCCACTTGGCCACTTCCTGTCATACCCACTTCCCTCATACAGCCTCCTGTCTCTCTTCATGGTTTGTCACACTCAGCGCTGAATCACCACCACCATCCTTACTATAGCAGACTGTTTTCCCAAAGACAGCCACCACAATATCTCTCATGCTCTTCCTGCACTATGACCTTGACCTTGACACTCCTCCTATCGAGGGAGGATTTGAACCTGGTCCTTTGTAACTGCTCTTTGAAACTGGGTGGTCCTTTGTAACTGCCTTGACCAACAGAGAAGATGGAAATGACATTAGTGACTTCCAAGGCTAGATCATGAAAACCCCTTCACTTCACCTCGCTCTCTTCAGGACACTCACCCTTGGAATCCAGCCAACATGCTGTGAGGAAGCCCAAAGTAGTCCACACAGAGAGACCACATGGAGAGGGTACATGTTGGTGTTCCGACTGGTAGCTGAGGTCCCAGCTGACAGCCAGCATCAACTACTAGATGTGTGACTTGTCGAGTTACCCCCAAACTTTGAATCTTTCCAACTGAAGCCCCAGATATCACGGAGTGATTCAGCTGTGCTCTGTCCTAATTCCTGACTCAGATTCTGACTCACAGTATAGATAATTGTTTCACCTAGTAAGTTTTGGGGTGGTTTGTTACACAGCAGTAAATGACTGATACATTAACACAAAGTCACGCATTTTAAGAACTGCCCTCATCCCCAACATCTCTCTTTCCTCACAGACCCACTGAAGAGGCCCAGCGTGAGAAACAGATTGGTGGATCTGACCACCAGTGACAAGAACTTCTCCCGAAGAAAGCAATAATTAGCCTCTACCTAATGCCTCTTTAGTCAGCTCTCAATAGCCCCCGAGGCCCACAAGCGCTGGCTGTGTGCGGCGACAGGAAGGACTAAAGCAAACCACAGGGTCTAGTGTGGAGGGGAGAGAACACAGGAAGCACCGTAGTGTGGAAGACAAACTGAGACCCCAACGCAACTGAGGGCTCTTCCAGGACCCACGGCTGGTTCACGGCAGAGCCAGGCTCTGATCCACCTGACTCCAGGGAAGTGGTTTGATTCTCATTAGCAAGGCGCTTAATTAGGGCAGCTCATCAGTATATCCCAGAGAAACAAATTATGCTCTGGCCCAAAGCCGCTTACCTGTTAGCAGCTGGGCCAGCCCCAACCCACCAAAGGGGCCATCCTAGGTAGGACGCAAGGGAATGTGCACTGATGGGGCAGCTGGGCCAGCTCTAGGGGCTCGGGGACTGGGAACTGGGGGAGTTGCCTTTCCTGGAGCACCCCACCGTGGAAGCCAAGTGGGAAGCAGGAGTGGGTCTGGGTTTCTCTCCTCCCTGCTCTGGGGAGGCAGAAGTCCTCACCCACCACGAGATGCCAAGATGTTCTGCTCTGCTCAGAGAGTCATTTTTTCCCAGAGATGAATTTCACAAAGTAGGCCATGGGCCGAGGGACCAACCCGCTTGCTTGCAGAGGCTGAGGAGAATACCCTTCAAGGGACAGTGCTAGTTCAGAGAGGCTCAAGGCTGCTGGCCCAAGGGGCCCAGGGTCCAGCAACCCCAGGAGGTGAAGGGCAGAAAATAGGCCTGGCTCCTCCCAGAGTACCTGCATGGTCACCAGCTCTGACCTCGGCTCCTGGGACCCTGACACCCCAGCTGCTTATCAGCGCCCACTCCCGGGAATCCTGGCCCATGCCTGCACTCCTGCCAGCTGGCACTGTTCACTGCGAGCAAGACACCATCACGTTAAGACCTTTACAAGGCAAACCTGCATATACAGTAGCCCCTTCCCAGTTGTACAGTCTCTGCTTTGGATATTCACAGAAGTAACAAGAGGCAGGAGAGCCTACAAACACAGGAGGATCTCTAGAATCAGACTGCCTGACTCTGCTGAGTAAACCTGGGCCAGTCACTTGACCTCTTTGTGCCTCAGCTTTCTCCTTTGCAAAATGGTAGTATTAATAGTGTCTACATCATAGAGCTGTTATGGGAATTAAATCATTTAAATGATGGTATTTAGGGAGCACTTAGAGTTGTGCCTGGCACAGAGCCACTCTTGATAAGTGATAAATTAAAAAACAAACAAAAAAAACAAAAAACAAAACTTCAGCACTCCTCTCATCCCTGAACAGCCATGTAAATTCTGCCCATTTTCTGGAATGGCTATACTGAGACCAGAGAAGGCAGAATCATCTCCACACCAGTCACAAAGTCAGCACAGCTGGTCCCTAGAGTAAGGCTGCTAACTCACATGCCTATGGAGGCTGCACAAGGAGCATCAATGGGACAACTGGGCCCACTGGGGGTTGTGCAAAAGGGAAACCCACTCTCCATTCCCACCCCCATTACACATCTCAGCTGACTGCTGCCCTGTTTGAAATGCAGGCCCAGGGATGCTAGCTCTTCTGCTGAAGAGAAGCCAGGAACCCGAGTTTTAAAAATGTGACCTCTGATCAGGGCACCGGGCGTTCAGCATTCACCAAGTGTCACACCAGTTACTGCAGCTGCAATGTAGACTAATGAGCTCACCATCTGATGAGGGGGACCAGCAAGGAACCAGGGAGTCACCGAGTGGCCTGAAAAGCAGCCCAGGCCAGGGGTGCCCGAGCAGGAGATAGAAGATGGTGCCCAACTCAGCACAGAGTCAGGGAAGGAGGGCTGGGGCCACCAAAGAACAAGGGGAACAGTATTCCAGGCAGAGGGAAAAGCAAATGCAAAGGCTGCAAAGTATGAGGAGTGTGGCAGTTTGGGGATAGGGAGGATATATGGGTTTGGGGAGCAAGAGAGAAAGCTGAGGCTAGAGACTATGCAAGCAGCTGGTAGAGTTTTAGAAGCCAGAAATTCCTGGGGCAAAATCCCATCTCTACTGGGGAAAGGCTGTATGTGTACGGGAAGCCTCTGAACTTCTCTGGGCACTTGTGGATTAGCATGTTGCTCTCACTGGAGCAGATGTGCAGTCCTTGGATGGCCACAGAGAAGCCATTTGGAAAGCACCCCTTGAAGGAAGAGAGTTCCTTAGTTGTTTGCCTCTGTGCCACAGCCTGAAATCATCACTCCCACTATTGAGGTTAGAGGTAACAGGGAGCAAGCATGACAGCAGATGACAGAATAACACTTATGGAGCGCCTGGTACATGCTAGGCTTCAAGCTGAGCCCTTCACAAAGATTATCTCATTTCCTCCACACTACAACCCTATGAGGTGACTATTATTGCTACCCCCATTTCACAGATGAGGAAACTGAGGTATGAAAAGGGGCAGTCCCTGGCTGCATCACACAGTGGTGAGAGGGAAGCCAATCTGTCTGTCAGGAATACCTCTGCCCCTGCACCAAGCTACCAACCTGGGGTTTTCCCCTCTAAGGGATCAAGCTGGGGCTAAGGAGACAGGGCAGGTACAGCAGCCAATTCTGAGGAGAAGTACCTGCCAGCTGGTAGTGCATTACCCCGAGTTACCTCTAATGCAGCAAGATCAATACTTGGGGGGCTGTGCTTAGCTCTGGGGAAATCATTAAATGCTACACTAAACTAGTCAAAAAATAAGGGCATGCAAGGAGACTGAAAGGAGCTGCTGCTTGGAGCACGAGCACACAAATGTATACACATACACACTAAGGCGCATGCACGGACAATGACACACACATGAGTGCACACACAGAGTCACCCACACGTGGATGCAGACACAGAGGCGCATGTGCAAAGACACTCAGAAGGACACGAAGACATACTCAGACACATACACATAAACATGCTAATATACACACACAAGGACAGACACACATAAACGTGCGAAGACCCACAAACATACTCAAAAATACACCAAAAAAGATGCAGTGTACACACACAAATACATAAATACAGTCACATGACATTCACATCCATCCCGTTTATTCACTTGACCGATACTTTTTGAGGGCCTACTATGTGCTCAGCCCCCAGCTGCTAGATCCTGGGGACAAGCTGCTTTGTGCCCTCATGGAGGTTAGAGTTCACAGAAGGAGGCAACAGTTGATCAATAATCAGAGCTATGGGTGATACCTGCCGTGGTAAGTGCAGTAGAGATGGGACCCAGCATCTCAAGGGGGAGTGGGGAAGCTGCCCTGAGGAAGTGACATTGAACAAGCTTCCAGGGTGAGGGAGGAGTTGACGGGGGATGTGAGGGAACAGTGTCCCAAGCAGGGGGAGCAGGTAATGCACAGGGGGCTGTGGTGCAGAGGAAAGACATGTAAGTCTGGAACATGGAGGGCACAGCGAATGTGGCTCAAGATCAAGGTCAAGAACAGCAGACACACTAGAATTAAGCTAGTATAATTCTGAAGGTGATTCTGTTAAGCTACGATGTATACGGTAAACCATAGAGCAACCACCAAAAAAACCCTCAAGAATATAGTTAAAAACCATTAAGGAAATTAAAGTGCTACATTAGAAAATATTCACGCAATGCTAAAGAAGGCAGAAAAGGAGAAACAGAGGAACAAAAAAGACATGAGACATATAGAAAACAAAAAGCAAGTTGGTAGATTAAATCCAACTATATCAATAATAATATTAGATGTGAGTGGATTAAACCATCCCATCAAAAGGCAGATTTTCAGACTAGATAAGAAAACAAGATCCAACTACATGCTATCTACAGGAGACATGCTTTAAATTCAAAGACACAAAAAGACTGAAAATAAAAGAATAGAAAAACATATATCATACAAACAGCAACTATAAGAAAGTAGGAGTGGCTATACAGGTATCAGATAAAATAGACTTTAAAACAAACAAAAATGTTATTAGACATAAAGAGGGATATTTTATAATGGTAAAAGGGTCAATCCACCAGGAAGGTATAACAATTAAACACATATATGCAACCAATAAAAGAGCACCATAACACACGAAGTAAAACTGACAGAAATGAAGGAAGAAATAGATAATTCAACAATAACAGAGACTTCAGTATCCTACTTTCAACAGTGGATAGAACAACTAGACAGATGATCAAGAAGAAAACAGAAGACTTGCAATACTATAAACCAAGTATGCAGGGTAGAGACCAGCTGTGCTAAGCCCAGAAGGTCATGCTGGGGCCTTTGCCCCAAAGGCAATGGGGAGCCATTGTAAACGGTTCTTAATAGGTTTTTAATAATCTCACTAACTTCCATATGTCAAAAAGAATGGAGGAGGTCAGAGTCTGTACAGGAAAGCAAACTGGGAGACCAAGGTCCAGGGCGAAGTGATGGGGCATGATGGGTTGCTGGGTAGCTAAGTAGATGAATGGATAGATGGAAGGATGTGTAATTAGATACATGGATGGATGACTGGATGGATAGATAGATAGATGATGAATGGGTAGGTGGATGGATGAAGTCAGTAGGAATAGAAAGCAGACAGCTGGATAAATTGCTGAGTGGGTGGATAAAAATGGATAAGTGAGCAAACTTATGAATGAACAGATGAAATAATATTGGATGGATGGTAGACAGTTGGACACCCAACCCCTGCCAGACTTCCCGTGTGTGGGTGCTTGGAGATTGGACAAAACTAAAGGGTGAGAAGTGTCCTATTTATTGTGTACTCCAGCCCACATTCCCAATAATCCCCCAGGTAGACATCCAACCCCTCTGCTACCCAATAGTGTCCCCATATATGATGGCCAGGACATGGCTCGACAGAGCACCGGCCTGTGTCCTGTGCTCTGATATCCACACCATCTTAGTCACCTCATCTTTTCATGGTACTTACTGTTAAGCAACATTTGGTAACATGTTATAAACCAAACCCACAACCAGAGTGCAAAGAGCCCTTCTCAGAGCATAACTCAAGTCCTGCCCCAGCACCTTGCACCAGTTCTATTTCTGAGGAGAGGAACACAACACCCCTTGCCCACTGCATACCTGCCACGAGAGGCCTCCAAAACACCAGCTAGCCATTTGCACAAGGGAAGCAACCACCCCCTTCCTAAGGAAGCACAGCTGCCACCTTGCTGGGGGCATCAGGTATGTTCCCATAGAAAACTTCTCCCACACACACCCCCAACCTTGAATGATATAGTCCTCAAAACACTTGTACACCCAAAGGCCTCTCAGCACTAAGACCCTCTCTGGGCAGAGATAACATATCAGATTGTCATAGAAGCTCTCTTTTACCTATTTTCCAAACGTTCCCTCCCTTCCTTCACTGTTCCCTATCAGGTGGAACCCAGTGGGAACCAGACATACTCTGGATCCTGTTTCTCCACTGCTTTAAACACTCAATGTCCTCTCACTTCCCTGAGAATATAACCCAACTGAATACAACCCCCTACCGCGGTCTACAGGGCCTCCCTCCCTCTCGGACTTCATCCTGTCCTCTACCCTCCCTTCCCTGACCACACTGTCTCAGCCATACTGGCCTTCCTTCAGTTCCTAGATGTGCCAAGTGGATTCCCACCTCAGGGCCTTTGCACACACTGTTCCTGTAGCTATGAAGTCTCTTCCACCTGAACTTTGCCTGACTGGCTCCTCATTGTTCAGGTCTCAGCCTAAATGTCATCTACTCAGTAACTAGCCTGAATAAACAGGTTCCTCCTTCATCTTGATTTTAGTAGCATTTGGTCGTTTCTTTCCTCCATTCTTTCTATCTCAGTAATTACACATTAATTTATTTAGCTTACCCCTCTATACCCAGCACCTGACACTGTGCTGGGCCCACAGCACATACTAGATAAATATTTGCCATTTGATGAATACATGTCAGGTTCAGAGCAAAGACTGGCCAGACTAGATTCAAGTGCTTTGTGACAATGGATGGCCCCCCTCTGGCCTCAGTTTCCTCTTCTGAAAAATGGGTAACACTAGTACCTACTGCAGCAGGTTGTTGTGAGGATGAAATGAGAGAATGGGGTACTGACAAGCCAGGAAGTAACTCCCAGCCCCGCACTGGGGGGAGGACAGAAAAGTGAGGAGACATCTGAGTCCCAGGGGCCATTCCAGAAGCAGCTGGGCCCCAAGTCTTTGCTTCTAGAAACCAGAGCGATAAGTTAAGTTCTACCATGAAAGGAAAGAGCTTATGGAGCCAAGTATGAAATGTAGAGTGTGGGTGATACAGCCACGGAAAGAGGGTTTAGCAGTTAAAAAAAAGATTTAGCAGTTAAGAAAAAATATCTAAAAAACTTTTTTAATAAAGCCTACAAGTCTATCCCCTTCTTTCTTTATCAACGACACGATTTATTGATCGAGGAGGCCATATCGACTAAATAAATCTTGATAATGACCAAGGCAGCAATCAATACCTGCTTATTATCAGCCCGGGCCGAGAATTTCATTTTGCGAACACAGGCCGAACCGCAGGGCGCGCCACACAGCTCTGGACTCCGGCAGGTAGGCCAGGGACGGATGGCTGGGTGGTGTTCATTTTCCAGGACAGGAGACAGGAATCTTTCTTGTGTTATTAATAACCTCCCACCTGCCACCCTACCCCATGCCTCTCAGGCTTGTGGGTCTGGATTCATTTCCATGAGTTGACAATGATGAGGTCTTTTAAGATATTTAAAAAACGAAGGGGAGGGCTTCCCTGGTGGCGCAGTGGTTGAGAGTCCGCCTGCCGATGCAGGGGACACAGGTTCGTGCCCCGGGCCGGGAAGATCCCACATGCCATGGAGCATCTGGGCCCGTGAGCCATGGCCGCTGAGCCTGCACGTCCGTAGCCTGTACTCCGCAATGGGAGAGGCCACAGCAGTGAGAGGCCCGCGTACCGCAAAAAAAAAAAAAAAAAAAAACAACGAAGGGGAAAACACAAGCATAATGAATATAGGTGGGGGAACCCTGAGAGGGGAGCAGGGAGTGGGGGGACTGGCTCTGGAAGAGGCACCTCCGGCCCCTAGTGAGTGAAGGTCAGGGACATGAGTGGCCAACAGACCTGCATCCTGGGTTAGAGTTCAAGCTCTGCTGCTTGCTGACAATATGGCCTTGGACTTAACCATCTGTGCCTCAGTCTGCTCAACTGTAAAGACGGGATAATAGTAGTTTTCCTGTCCTAGTGTTGTGAGAATTAAACGAGATAATATCTGTCAAGGGCTCTAAACACTGTCTACCATGCAATAAAGGTTCAAGAGGAACTGTCAGGCCTTTCTGTGCAGAGAGCTTCCTTCTGAAGCTCCAAAGCAAATGCCAGGCCTGCCCTTGCTAAAGCCAGCCAAGGGGCATTTGGAGAGGCCTGGCCTCCCACCCAGTGCCTCTCTGCAAGGATCTAGTCCACCTTGCCGCTGGCTGGTGAGGACCAGGAGGTGAATAACAAACAACAATGATCCTGACAATAATAATAAAAGTAATAATAGCTGCTCGTTTCCTGGGAATGAACATATTCCAGGCCCGGTGCTAAGGACTTGCCATGCTTCCACTCATCAAACCCCCACAATGTCCCCATGAGGTAGAGGCTGTGTATGATTCCCATTTTACAGATGAGGAAACTGAGACTTAGAAAAGTCTAGTGAATCACCCAAGGCCTCCCAGTTAGGAAGAAGCAAGGCCAGGGTCCAAAGTGAGGTCTGACTACTCCAAGCCCATGCTCAAATCATTTCAGGTGCTGCCCCCAGGGCACCCGAAATTCAACAGGAATTACCTCAAACTACCTCACAGCATCACCGTCATCATCATCATAGTTATTATTATTGTTGGTGTTGTTGTTAATAAAGACAATGATTAATAACAGTCACTATCTTGGAAAGGCTTACAGCATGCCCAGCCCTAGGCTGTGTCTGTATTGGTTTGTCGCTCCTTACTTCTCACAGCCTTGAAGAAAAGTACTTCCATCTCCAAACGGTTATAATAGAGAAGCTTTATGAGGGCAGGGACTTGGTCTCTTTTGTTCACTCCTGCACCCCCAACACCTCACATTGCACCTGACACATAACAGGTGCTGAATAATTTTCATTAAATGAATGAATGAATAATCTGTCTCGACAACCCAGGGAAGCTCCATTTTAGGCAGGAAAACCGAGGCCCGGACAGAGTCCTTCCACCACAAAAGGAAAGGGGAGACTCCGATCCTGACCTCTTGCCTGACTGTAAACTAGGAGTCCCAGGGGATGCTGAGCAGGAAATCCCCTCAACTCTAGCGTCCAGAGAACTTGATCCCTCTTTGACGCCTGCTGGGTTGATCAGATGGGCCCACGAACCAGGCTTTGGGAGAAGAATGTCATCTGGGTCCAAAAGCGTGTTAACTGGCTATCTGTGTCCCCCATAACAGCCATCTCACCGGCTGCAGGGACCTGCTTTGAGCTGTCTGTGACTGAGGCCACCAAACCACCACTGATGGTCCACAGCCTGCCAGAAATTAATTAATGGATTTATTAATTAGGATGGGAGCCACCTCCCAGGCTGGAATTGGGGTCACCAGTTTCTAAAGCGAGACTCACAGAGCTAAAGATAAATCTTTGTTCACTGTGAGTCTGAGGCCCGTGCCCAATTCCCAATCACAGAGTGAGAGACTTTCAAGAAGGTAAAGGGTAAAGAAGCTGGGGACCTGGGAGGAGCTGGGTCCCCCAGGACCACCCCCCAAGGTGGAGTCAAGGCAGCTGCCCTCACCTCACCCTTCCTGTGGTAACTATCCACTCCATCATCCAAATATTTATTAAGAACTTACTATGTCCTTGCCCTCCCCAGGTAAAGCAGATGGTGGTAAAGAAATGGGGGGAGGCTATTTTGGAAAGAGAGCTTAGGGAGGACATCTCCGAAGAGGTGATATTTAAGCAAAGGATTGAAGGGACTGAGACAGAACCAAGGAGATGTCTGGGAAAGCGTTTCCCACACAGTGGGAACAGCAAGTGCAAAGGCCCTGAGGTTGGAATGTTTGGTGTGTTCAAGGGACAGTGAGGAGGCCAGAGTGCTTGAATAAAAAGGGGAGGAGTGGCAGGAAATGAGAGTGAGAGATAATGGAGGGATGAAAAAGGGAAGGGGGGACCTAATCACAGTGGGCCAGCTAAGAACAGGCAACCGGGAAGAGACAACGTTGAGAGTGACACCCCCCAGGCTCCCAACAAGACATAAAAGATACCTCAACTGAGCACTTCCAATGTATTAGGTGCCTTAGGTAGATGTCCAAACCTCATTTCATCTTTCCTGTAGGGAAGTGTGATCCTCTGAGAAGCAGACGCAAAGGGAGGATTACAAGACAGAGAGATTTATCAGGATCAATGCCTGCGACTGCAGGAGGGAGCCAGAATGAAGGAGAGAAGGAATGAAGGAAGGGAGGGAGGGAAGAAGGAAGGGAAGTTGGTAGGTAGGTTGGCTGGTTTGTGGAAGCATCCTAGACTGCCGAGGAGTCTGGAGCCTGCAAAGGAGTCCTGTGTGTCCCAGGAACAGGTCTGCTTTTAGTCCCTGCTAAACTCAGCTCCTGGCTGTGGCACTTGTGGGGTGATCTCCAAGAGCAGTTATCTGGTGCCACCTGCCTATCACACTCCCTAGAGTCAAAGGTATGCAAGGTGCATTCTCATGGCCGCCACTGGAAGGTACCATTATTGTATCCATCTTATAGCTGAGAAAACCAAGTCTCAGAAAGGGGAAATAACTTGCCCAAGGGCATGCAGCTAGGAAGGAGCAGAACTGGGATTTGAATCTTGACTGCCCCGTGCGTGATCACGAGATAAACAGAGGATGGTGGGGGGCATTTTGCAAAAGAGCAAGAATTGGGCTTGAATACCTTATTAAAAAATAAAAGCAATACCCAAGGCTTTTATGGTGTTTGACAGTTTACTAAGTACCCACTGAGACAGATTCATTCCGGGCCACACATGTGCTAAATAATCTTATTTTATGCTTCATCCTTACTCCCAACTGACAGATGGCAAGACTGAGGATGAAGGTGGGTCCAAGAGCCACTCAGAATCTGTGACCAGCCTCACTGCCTTCCTTCAATTCCTTGCATGCACTATTTTTCCACCCACCTCAAGGTCTTAGCACATTTCCTCTGCTGGGATGCTCTTCCCTGACCTTGTCCTTGACACCTCGGCTGAAGCATCACTTCTTCCAGGAAGGCTCCCCCAGACTCAGGCAGTTCTTTTGCCTCCTACTGTCTCAGAATCAAATCCCCCTGTGTGACTACACACCCATCTGTCCAATGAGACGTGTACCCACACCCCCATTGTCTGCAGGCTGGGTGAGAGCTGGCACTCTGTCTTCTGGTTCACTGTGATATCTCCGGTATATTATTATTACTTATAGTATTTATGCTATTTACTTATTATTATTTACACAGTTATTAGTTATAGTTATAACTTATACTGTGAGTGGTGAATATACATTTCCAGACTGAAGGACAATAGCAGTTATTATTATTAACATTATATAGCACATCTATGTCCTGGGCACGGATTTCACACTTCACGTGCATTAACTCACTTAATCCACAATCCTTAAGGAGGTGGATACTACTATTATCCCCATTTTACACAAGAGAAAACCGAGGCTCAGAAAGGTTAAGTGACTTGCCCAAGGTCACACAGCTGGTAAGTGGCAGAGCTGGGACTAGAGCCAGGCCCCGTGGCTCCAGAGTCCTCACTAAATGTCTTTGGGAATGGGAGGCTGCAGGGCTTGAGTTTGCAGCCCACACTACACCCCTCAGATACCTAGAGCCCACAGACACTCATAATGGACAAGCACCCCGAGTAGGTGCCCCCAGCAGAGTGGCCTCTGAGTGACCACCTTACTCAGGGATACCTGCCCTCGACCTGGCTGCCCTGGTGACCCCTGTGGTCCTGTCTGCAGCACCCACACTCCAAACAGCTGGCTGGACAAGTCTATCGACCGTAATGGTTCCTGGGGAGCCATTTACCCCGTCCAGTTCGAGCGACAGCGGCCCAGAGTCTTAAGCACTGCTTGGCTCCGGGCGTCTCGGGCAGACAACCAGCTCAGGCCAAAGAGGCTGAAGGATTGATTTTTTTTCTCTCTTTCTTTCTTTTTAATGACAAATGCGTGTCCTGGAACTGCTGTTTCATCTGGCTGAACTGAAGGATGGCAGAGGGGGTATATAGGGAAAGGACTGGGAAGGCGGGGGCAGCCACTGGCCCACTTTGAGGGTGACTGAGCTACTGAGGAAAAGCAGAGACAGAGGGCTAATCATGTATATTCATGAAGCTTGTCAAGGGCCTTTTGTTTTTTCTGGAAATGCCGCCTCTTCTGACACTAGGCACCTGGAGAAAGGCAGCCAGTGGCCTTGACAGCTACCCTCCTCATGACCCCTACAGCTGACCTGACCCAGCGCAGACCCTCAACCCAGGGCCTTGGCACCACTGTTCCCTCTGCTTGGCATGCCCTTGCCAGGTCTCCACCTCCTGCCAGGTGTGGTCAGAGCGTTTGATTTATATGGGATACTGGACATCTGAATTTCTTAGGTAACATCTCCTATGTTTTAAATGCTAACAAACGTACACAAAAGTGTTTTTAAAATATTGCACTAATCGAGACAGATACATCCGTTGGCCAGACATAGCTCCCAGTCTGCAACCTCTGTGCTCAGAGCTCCCAAAATATAAGACATCCCATACAATATTAGTAATATATTAATATAGTAAGCCCCCAATGGAGTAAAAGAGAAGAGAAAAAGTGCCCAGTAATCTCTAAAACAAGCTTTCAAGGCCAGCAAGTTCCGGGATCCACTGCTTATTTGGTTTTCTCACCCCTCTCTTACTCTCTAAAAATACCAACAACAATAAGAAGACACATACGGAACAGTAGTTGTGTGCCCAGCACTGTGCTAAGCACTTTCACATTTAAAGTGCTTTAATCTTTAAGAACAACCTAAAAGGTGAAGACTACTGTTAGTCCCATTTAGAGACAAGGAAATAAGGCTCAGAGAGGTTAAGTGACCCATCCAAAATCACATGGCCAGTAGATGATGGAGCCAGGATTGGAAGCCAGACAGGGGCCCTTCACCATCCTGGCTCCTCGTACTTCCCTCTTGAGGGAAAAAGTATGGAACAAGTTTCTAGAACTAAGTTTGATCTACCCCAATACTCTCAACTGAAAAGTGAAACACTTTGGCCATGCCACAGCCATCACATAGACCAGTAGACCAGGCTCAGCAACTATTGCCCTAAGGCCAAATCCAGCCCACCACCTGTTTTTGTAAAGTTTTATTGGAATATAACCATTTCCATTCATTCTTATTGTCTATGGCTATTTTCATGCCATAGTAGCAGAACTGAGTGCTTGCAACAGAGACCACAAAGTCTAAAGCATATTATTATCTGCCTCTTTACAGAAAAAGTTTGGCAACCCTGATGGCAGACCTAGGTGGTTTCCTAAAGAGTCTAGAGAGATGCCACACCCTGAGAAGGTTATGAGGTCAAAACCCTCAGGGAAACACCATCCTTAGAGACGTGGAAGCACATTTACACATTAAAAGGTAAAAAGGGTAGTGGAAGCTTCTTCAGGTATTTGGGGTGAGACCAAACGAAAAGAAGGAGCCAGCCACGAGAAGATCTGGAGAAAAAGAGTCCCAGGCAGAGGGAACTGCAAGTGCAAAGTCCCTGAGGTAAGAATGTGCTTGCTGTGTTTAAGGGACAAAAAGACCATTGTGACTGGAGCAGAGTGTGCAGAAGGAGAGAGACTGGAGATGAAGCCAGAGAGATAACAGGGGGCGCAGATTACGGGAGCCTTATAACCAGGGGAAAGGA
Source organism: Tursiops truncatus (assembly GCF_011762595.2). NCBI lineage: Eukaryota > Metazoa > Chordata > Mammalia > Artiodactyla > Delphinidae > Tursiops > Tursiops truncatus. The sequence goes on along the minus strand of NC_047046.1, from coordinate 8,979,467 downwards.
GTCTGGATTTTAAACTTTTAAGTATGACAGGAATAGATTGTTCATATCCTACAAAACGTTACAAATGATTTTTGTGAATGGATCTGCAAGGCTTAGAAACCAAGAACTCCATCTTAGACATAATTTCTTGTCTCAAAAATTTGTTTAAACGGTCAATAGCTCCCCCTCACCGCCAGAACGGGCCCCCAGGTCATTAGAAGACAACATGTTTAACTGGCACACAAAGTATGTCAGCATCCTTCCCCTTTACAGCAACTAGTACAGCAGACCAGATGCGCACAGCTAGGCCGTGTGATGGATTAAGAAATGGGACGCTTGGAATGTTGGGTGATTCACCCAGGGGTGCTAGAGGCTGCACCTTTTAGCTCCTCTTGGGGCCCTTCCTCTCCATCTACTACCTCCACGTTCCCCGACATCTTCAATATAAGCCACTGTCATTACTAAAGAGCACCCCCAAGACAGAAAAATCAAACCAAAGACTGAACCCTGAATTCCTAAGCCAGGAACAAAGGTAGGCCACCACCTCAGTCCCCTTCCCATGCTCAACCTCTGCCAGACTCAGTCTCTGAATTACATATCTGGAAGCCACCAGAAATTCAGCCCTTTCAGAAAGCAACAGAGAAAACCACAGTTCCTGGACAGCCATGTCCACCATCATCCAGGACCAAATTTAGCACCAGCCAAGGTGCTCACGTTTTAAATCCCATCTGATGGAAGAAAGGTTACCACAACAGAATGTCAAGTTCGAAGACAGAATCCACCTTTTAACAAAAGAGTTTTTTTAAAAAAGAAGAAGGAGAAAGAAAGAAAAAGGAAGGAAAAAAAAAGAAAAAGCACCATCACCATCAGAAAACCTGTTCCCTCTGGTCAAAATAACACCGTGCTCATCTGAAATAACCCACTGAGACGCTTATTTGCTTCTTTAGGCTTGTCCGTGGTTTCTCGATTTTCTACAGTGAATTCAGGTATTAATAAAAGAAACTTCGAGACCTCCAACAGCAAAAGCGGTCAGGGATGAGACGTTGCTCGTTTTTCTTCCAGCACTCAAAGAGAGAGCCCATCTTCGGGAAGCAATTTCTGTCGAGTTGAGAATCCAGAATTTTGGGATGCCCAGAAAAGACTGCTGAGTTCTTTAAATAAATTCTCAACACCTGTTTCTAGCTCCTTCTGCAAAAAAGGCCCACAGGGTGTGGCTTCCAATGAATTGGAGAGGCAGATGGAATAGGGTCACCCACTGGCTGGACTTGGAAGGGTCCGGGGGCTGACCGATGGTTTGGTCGTCATATTCACAGAGCTGCTGCTAGAAATCTCCCCTCACACCCTCTGCCTCCCAGCTCTCCCTTTCCTCCCCCTCCAACCTCCCACAGCCCTTGCCCAATGCCAGCCATCGCATGGGCCTGGGCCACGCCAAGCCTGGTCTGCTCGTGCTCCCCACCCCGGCAGCAATTCTATTACAGCAAAGTTTCCAAAGTTAGGATTCCGCCAACAGGGCTGATAGCTTATTTACTGCTGTCATCTAAAGAAAGAGGAATTTTGACACATTGTTAAATGATAGCACATTTAGATAAGTCAAGCTGTCAGAGGCTCTAATGGATGTCTAAACTCTCTGTGGCTGATATGTAAAACTTATGCACTTCAGAATATCATAAGGTTATAATATTTTAATCACATCCACGCTCTTTTCTAAACTTTGAGCAGGGAAAAACATTCCATCAAGTCCCATCTCCCAGGCGCCAAGAAACTGAGCCTTCCCAGAAGTTTCTCCAAACTCCTTACAAAAAGTCCAGCTTCTCTCACTCGACCCGTCAGTCTTCCTCCCTAAATGTTCACACCCCAAGCGGAATTCGTACTGTATGATCCCTCCACCCAACCTCTTTCCTCCCAAGAAACGTAGATGTGCATTTGGACTGGGCACCAACTCTTGTTAACCCTCTTCGAAGACAAAAAAAAAAATATCACAGGAGACTGGACCCAGAGCATCATAAAAAAAGTGGCAAAGTGAAGCAGAAAAAGAAAATCACAAAGGTATGAATCCAGTTATGACGATTATACACAGAAAAGCCATAAAAAAATACTGCATTAGTAATGTTCACCATAAAGCAATCTTATAACCAAATGAAACATGCCTAGCATCAACTCTGAGATAGAATTTTTTTCTCTTCTCGTTTCCTGGACTGCTAGCTGCAGAGGAAAAAAAAAAGAACAAGCAGAGAAAGGGAGAAGCAGTTTCAGGGATCCTGGAGTAGGGTACCAAATGTCACAGCATCTTTACCATCATCAGCCCTCAAGTCATTAAGACTGCTGACTGACTTCCATCCTAGGAAAACAGCCCCGCTGTGTCCAGAGATGGCACTGGAAGAAATAATAACCGGACTGCTTCTATATTTGAAAAATGTATACTTCCGGAGGGCTGTGCGCAGGCCGGTACAAGGTCACCTTTCTTGCCAGGATCAGGGTGGCGTCAGCAGCATGGTCTGGCCTGGGGACACAGGCCTCCTTTGCTGCCTCGGCCACTTTAACACTCAGCAACTAGGCTGCATGAAACCACTGAATTGAAGCCACACACCTCACACTCATAAGCAGCTGGGCCACGTGAAGAGTGGGCCCAAAGCTCTTGGCCTGCACAGGGCCTGGGGTGGGGACCCACCTTTCCTACCCAGATCTTGGAACGAGCCGGCTGAAGTTTTCCCTTCTGGCTATCTCCCAGAGGAGAGGAAAGTGGGAAGGGAAAAAAATGAAAACAAAAGTATGGCACCGGAGTCATTAGCATTATGCACAAGAGATGATCCCAGGCAAAAGTGCTTAGGCTCATAATCTGTTTCCGACAAAATGCCATCAGTGAGAATACGCGGGGTTGCGGGGGGAGGTGTCGGCCTACCGGGCAGGGGAACAACTGAACATTTCAGGACAAGGGTGGGGACCACAGCAGATGTGAGGGCCTCAATGTTTACACTCGGCCACCGCTGCCACATTTACCTCTCTGCTCTCTAAAAGTGTGCAGCTTTTCAAACTCCCACAGGGACCCACACACACACTTAATATCCATGTAAATGAGCTTAACCCCTTCCCCAGAGCCTTCTCCTTTCGTGCCAGACACACCAGCCATTGTCTTAATGAACACACCCACCCCTCCCACACCCTATGTATACACCCTGTGCAGGGAGACGTCTTGGCCCTGTATCCCCATCACCTGAACGAGGCTCTCCACCAACCCCACCTTCATCCTTTCCAGTTCAAATTTGCTTTTCCACCTCAGCATCTTCTAAAACCCTAACAAAGGGTTCTCAGATCAATGACAGTCCAACTGGAATCAAGATTTGGGTGACCCCAACAGCTCCACAAAAGACCCCTGAGCCCGAGAAGGAAAAGAGTGAGGTTCAACACCCCCTCCACTCCAGCTCAGAAATCAGCCCCCTGGGAGCCGCACCCACCCCTCAGCATCCAGCCCCAGGTCTCACTCTACCTCCCGGTTGCAGCCCAAGCTCCCCGGATTGAAAACGAGTTATCTAATGAAAATTGTGTTAACTGACATTCTGGCCAACCGGGAGCAAATACCAGCGCTGCAAATCTCGCCACGGAAATTTTCTCCAGCCCAGAATAACAATAGGACCCTGCAAAGGGCTTTCACCAGCCCTTCTGGTTCCTCTTCTCTCATCTGCCACGTTCTTGTCATTCCTTATGTTACAGAACATCAATCATAAATAAAGACGCTGTCCCCCAGCCGTGCCCGGGTCTCATTTACAAACATTAGCAGGGAATACAATTACCATTGGCCTTCGTGCCAAGCCCAATGTGGCTGCCCAACTCTCTCCCGTTCGCTCCCTCTCTCCCTCTCTCTCTCTCCCCCCATCCCCCACTCTTCCAGAAAGGCCACTTTAGCATCATTTAAACCAGCAAGCACAGCTCACAGCCCTGCCCGCCTCAGCTGGCCACCAAACTGTAGCCCCAACTCGAGCGACGACCTGGAATTGCAAGGCACTCGCAGTTATTAACTGCATGCCTGAGTGCCCCGATTTTCTCTCCAGCTCAATGGCTTTGAGGGAGGGGGCCTGCAGGGAGTGAGGAGTTAGGAAGGAGGGGGGTTGGGAAGCCACCAGGAGGAAGGGGGTACTGTAACTACTTATCAGAAGAAACTTGACGAGATTTGCAGGCGGATTAAAAAAAAAAAAAAAGTGGGTCCCTTTTTATCTCCAGACTGATGCTCTCCCTTCTTCTGAGAATGTCAAGGCCAAGGCAGGATGCTTTAATCGCCCGTTATCAGCACCACTTCCCCGCCCCTTGTTCCCACCGCACCTTGGTGAGACTCCTGAGTTTGGGGGGCTTGTCTGGAGCATCCTGGGGCACCTGGGAAAGGACAGAGGCTAGCGCTGTGCCTCCAGCGCGCAGCTCTCTGAGATTCCACCCCCCAGCTCGGCCTCCTATTGGGTCAGCAGAGAATACCCCCAAATCTGGAGGAGACAGACTCCCAGAAAAAGGTGGAATGGGGATAAAGTGCCGGAGTTTGGGAGGGAGTCACTCTAGGGAGGAAGAAGGAAAGAAGAGAGAGAAAGAAAGAAGAGGCTGGAGAAAGGAGAAAAGAGAGGAGTGTCGGGGAGGAAAAGCAGGAGGTAGAAGACAGCTAGGGAATTTCCCATTTAAAAGTTCCTGTGGGCCCGAGAGCCTGGAGTCACCTGCTCTGCTCCGCTCCCGGTTCTCCAAGGCCCCCGAGGCAGGAGCGCAAACTTGCGCGCGCCCCGGGCCCATCTCCACCGCCCGTCCCCATCTAGACTTGGAAAGAGGTCGGAAGCGGGAATAAGACAAGAAGCAAAGACGAACCCCTAGAACCCGGCCCAAGGAGAGGTCTGCCGGTGTAGGCGGCCAGTCCAGCGATGGTGGCTGTAGCGGCTGGGGCGGCAGCAGCGGCCCCCGGGTGGCTGCGCGTCCGGGCTGCGCAGCCAGGCGGGCGGTGGAGGTGCCGGCGGGCGACGGGGCGCGGAGCCGCCTCCTCGCCAACCCCGGATGCCTCCCCCCTCTCCTCCTCCTCCTCCTCCCAGCCCGCCAGCTCCCTCCCTCCCTCGCCCGAACCCGAGCCGGGCGCGGACAGGCACTGGGCGCGCTCCGCGGCCTCCCCGGGCGCCGCGAAGTTGGGAGGCGCGCAAAGTGCGGCGCAAGGGGGGTTGCCGGTGGTCCCGCCAGCAGCCCCCTGCCTGGGACCGCAAACCCTGCCTTCCCCGTGCCTCACTCCGCCGCTCGCCCGCCGCCTCGCTCCCCGGGCCGTGGGCTCGCTAGCGCTTCTCCATGGTCGCGGCGGCTAATCGATGATTGAACCGAACAAAGAGCAGCGGCGAGATCAATTCCTAATACCTATCGATGGGCAGCGGGCAGTCGAGCCCCGGCGAGCCCCAGCAGCCGCCGCCCGCCTCCCTGGGGCGCCCGACCGCCCTCCCGGGTACCTCCCCAGTGCGCCCAGGGCGCGCCCGAGGGTTCCCCACGGCCGCGCGGCCAGTGCTGCCCGCACTAACCTGGAGTCGCCGTAGATCAAATCGCTTCCAATATTGAAACATCGATCCCACATTGGCGGCCATCTTGGGGGCTATTCGAGACGCACACACACAAGAGTTTGGCTTTTCTCAATGGCTGCACTCAATATCCGGGCTGGACTCCCCCCAGCCCCGGGGCCGCCGCCGGCCGCCCGGGCCCAGCGCGCCGCCGCTCGGGGCCCCTCGGGCGCCCCACGGCCTCCTGCCACCCGCAGCCCCTCGGCGCCGCCGCGCCGCCGCCGCCGCCGGGCCCGGGAGCCGTGCGCCCCCCCGACCCCCGGAGGGCGCGGGAGGAGCGCGCGGGGCGGGGAGCTCGGTGCCCGCCGGGGGGAGGCGGCCGGGGATGGGATGGGAGGGGACGGGGGGGGGAGGCAGCCTCTCCAAGAGGCGCTGGCGCCGCCGCTGCCCTGCCTGCAGCCGGCTCCCGGGCCCGCGGAGCGCTCGCTGCATCTCCCCCCCAAGTCCGGGGTCGGTGTGCCGCGCGATTGCACTTGACTTTGGCTTTTTGCAAACTTATCAATACAGACGTAACGTGCTGATCAATGCAAAGGGAAGTTTGGGGGGGGACAGCAGGAGGCCGGCGCGTGGGGCGCCTACCCCCGCCTAGCACCTGTCTGTCCCCCATCCCCGGCATTGCATACTTAAAAAAAAAGTTAATAGTTTGCAATGCATTTTTTTTCTTTTGCAATCGGAGCACACACAACACGTGCCTCGGGCTGCCGCCGCTCCTCCGCCAGCTAAGCTTCGCATCCGAGGGTAGCAGCCCGCAGCTCGAGCTGTGTAGACTCGCCGGCCGGCGGGCTTATGGGAGCCGGCCAGAGGACTGGTGGTAGCTGCCCGGGGGCGCCACTGAGTTGTGGGAAATGTCACCACTGCCGCGCGCAGTTTCCACGCTATGATACTGTTAGGATTATTACTACAGAGCGGTGTCTTGGCCATAGCACTGGGTTTTTTCCTGGGGTCCTCTGCAATAGGGATTCTTGTTATTGTTATTATTTTCGGGAGCCTTTAGTCCAATTACATGGGCTCCTCACAACTTTAGAATGGGAGGCCGTTTTATTGTTATGATTATTAAAGAGGGTTACCAAACCTCTTGAGCCCTTTTCCACGCAGTGGGTTGGCTTTTATTGTTATGATATGTTGAGGGGGCCCTAGCCCAGCTCTGGATCATTAACAACTACAGAGGTTTCTGCTATCATTACCATCATTATTCAGGGGTCCTTAGCCTAGCTGGGGACCCCAGGTCCTTTGCAGTATGGGCCTCCTTTATTATGAGTGTCTTTAGCCCAGCTAGAGGGAAATTCTGGTCTTTTGCAATTTCTCGGATGCTGGACAATAGAAGTGACTAGATTTCTTTTACATTATCCCTCTTTTTGCCTCTGTGCAAGTGAGAGGTCCCCAGTCTCTTCCCAACGTCCTACCCACCCCCCACCCCAGGAGGAACTCAGACCTCCCAACCCCCTCCATAACTAACACTTCTCCTGACCCTGGGGTCACTCTCCCTCTCTGGCATGTCCCCCTGCCAAATCCCACCCCAAAAGGGGGCATTTCCCCCCTTTTTCTCTGGGCAAAAGATATGCTTTTATAGACAGCAATCGGAAATTATATTCTCTTTTTATGACCCAGCTTGGACTTCTGACATCACTCTTGGTCTGGGACAATAGATCAATACAGAGGGTTATAAAAAAGATAAAGTTTAGAAGAGTTGTAAAGAAGAAAGAATCGTGATGGATATTTTTGATGATTTTCCAATATCTGTGTCTTGGAACACGTGCTTCAAGGCAATTAAAGTTTTTAATGTAATGTAAATAATTGTTTCATAAATGCTTCAGAAGAAGGTGTGATCTTTCTGAGCAATCACTCGAGCTGTTTAAAAAACATAATGTGATTTAAACAAGGATACAGTATTTCTGTTACTATCCCCATACATCTTCCATGAGGCCTGGGTAAATATATTAATGCACAAGTTGAAAGACTCATAAGGCCAAAAGTACAGCATTCACCAAGATGTAATGAATTAGGCCTAGTTAGCAATTCCGAGTGGCCTGTTTCCTTGCCAGATTAAATTGCACGTGATATGTGGTGTATCTAAGCTCTCGATAACTTCACGTTTAAATTACAGTTCTCATTCTGCAAAATGAATTTAGGGAAATTTCATAACTATTGCATGGCAATTTTTTTTAATGGCCACATTTTCTCCTGAGCATCTGTAAAGCTTGCAGCTTCTTGTCTTTGAGTCTGTTTTTTTAAAGACCTGTAGTAGAAAATCTGGAGCGAGTGTGAAACCTTTCAAAGCAATTTTTAACAAATCAAGGTTTTGATGCAAGATTATTTTAAATTTATGTCTGACTTTGCAGTCATGGAACAAATTGACATCATGTACCTCCTGATATGATGTATGGAGAAGGACACAACACCACTTCTGTGGTATTCCTGCCAAAAGTGCATAATTTGAATCTAATTGTGAAGCGATATCAGACAAACCCAAATGGAGGGGTAATTCTAGAAGTAAACAGCCTGTTCTCTTCAAAAATGTCAGTGTCATATGAAACACACAGAAAGACTGAGGAACTATTCCAGATTAAAGCAAAAGAGGGGACTTCCCTGGTGGCACAGTGGATAAGAACCCGCCTGCCAATGCAGGGGACACGGGTACGATCCCTGGTCCGGGAAGATCCCACATGCCGCAGAGCAACTAAGCCCACGTGCCACAACTACTGAGCATATGTGCCAGGCTCTACAACAAGAGAAGCCACCACAAGGAGAAGCCTGCGCACCACAATGAAGAGTAGCCCATGCTCTCCACAACTAGAGGAAGACCCAATGCAGACAAAAACTTCTAAAAATTTAAAAATTTTAAAGAAAAAGAAAGCAGAAGAGACTTGACAAGCGATTAAAACATATGATCCAGCATTTTCTTTTACTAGAAAGTGCATTAATTGGAGCCAATGGCAAATTTAGAATAAATCAACAGATTAGATAATGGTATTGTATCATGTTAGTTTCCTGGTTTTAATCATTGTACTGTGGGTATATAACAACATATCCTCGTTTTCAGAGAGAACATTGAAGTATTTAGGGGTAAAGGGAAGGCCACCATGTCTGCAACTAGCTCTCAAACAGTACAGACAGAAGTAATATGCATCTATTTATTTATCTAAATCTATCTACACAGAAAGAATGATATAGCAAATAATGCAAAATAACATTTGAGGACTCTAGAGAAAGGGTACACAGAAATTCTTTGTACTCTCCTTGCAACATTTCTGGGAATCTGAAATTATGTCAAAAGAAGAAGTTAAAAGAAAAATAATAAATTAAATTTATGCCTGACTTTGTCTCAGCTGTTAGGGACTACTGGACTTCCAAATAAAAATTCTGCATGGAACTTTTGTACTTTCCTGACTGACGTAGGCTGCACCTTTGACCGAGCAGGAAATTGCCACAGCAAACATGCTTACTGAGGAGCAGCGAGAAAATCCAATAATTCAGATTGTTTTAAGTCTGTGATATTTTTAAATGACTTAATACAGTAGGTCTCTGAAGAATTCTGACAATCTTAATGGTAGAAACTTGCAGTCCCACTGAGGAATGGGTTGCTACATAAATACTGAATGATCATGTCTTTCTGTCTGGGCTGAAACATATTAGCTTTGCTTAGAGGCTTATTGCTTTATTCAAAAAATAAATTTCAGCCATCTCTCCCCACCATATTCCAAGCGCATCGTGCGCCTGTGCCTTATTAGACGTGGGGGCTTATGTTCCAACGGCATCTGTTACCATCTCAGTCTCAGCGATAATGAATTAAGCAGTTAAGTGTTTACCCCCTGAACGGAGTTAGCTGAGGGAATGATATTATTATGGGTGGTCCTTAATGAAAGACCAAGAAACCAGGAAACTCAAGACTTTTTCAGCAATCAGCCTTGGATTTGGGAACTAAAGTACTAGAATATTAAATATTTTTGAGAAAAGCTGTTTTGCATGTTCTTAGCACATTCTCCCTGCCACAAACACACATGTACGCAGATATACAAAAACTTAAGCAGGTTCCTGGTTGATTCCTGATTGTCAAAGACCCACACATCAAGGTAAGTATTTTAAAAATTACAATGGCAAAGAAGACACCCTCTTCCCACCCCAGAGAAAGCAGAGGGTGGCTTGGGGCAGCCCATCCTGAAAGCACAAGCAGACCAAGAGCCAGATCCTTTAGGAAATTCAAAAACTGTGCAAGAATCTCAGGGAAGATAATGGCAGGTCCTTAGCCACGAACATAATGATATGCGAAATCTCCAGCATCAAAGCTGTAACAAAAGAAAATGTCCTTCAGTAGCTCTGCACTGCCCACCGCAGCTGTCAGGCAGGAAGAAAGACAAGTAGACACTCCAAATTCATCTGGAAGTTTTCTAGCCCTGGGAGAGGAGAAAGGGATATGGGAGTGTCTGGCTGACACCTGCAGGGGTGTGTCCCTGGAAGTTGGCCCATGGTTAGGTCTCAGATCCAGAGGCTGAAGTGACTGGCAACAGAACCAAGCCAGCAGTTCCTTACGTGCAAAACACTTGACACAATGCTGTCAACCACTACCATTATTAAGCACCTACTGGCTGTTGGACGCTTTATAAAGAAATCGTTAGCATAACATAGTGCTTAGGATTGCAACTCTTGGAGGCAGACTGTCTAGATGTGAATTCCAGCTAGTCACTTACAAGCTCTGTGACCTTGAGAAAGTTAGTTTACCTTTCTGTGCCTCGTTTTCCTTGTATGTACAACAGTGCTAATAACTGTACAAAGTGATAAAGATTAAATGAGTTAGTCTATCTAAAGCATTATGTAAATGTGCTGTATCTAGTAGCTATCATTATTATTGGTCTCACAATAAACAGGACAGAGATTTGCATTCCCATAGTGCAGATGGAAAGAATGAGGCCCTGAGAGAGGAAGTGGCTGGCTCAGGGTCACATGGTTGTGAAGGTGGCAGAACAAGCACTAATACCTGGGTTTACTCACATCAAGCCTAGGACTCTTTGCATTTGAGCCTCCCATGCCTCTCATGGGAAGAATGAGTGGAAAAGGAGATGCCCAGAAAGCAAGGGCTGTAGCCTTAACTATGTGCCAACTCTCAATTACCAATTAAACTGGAGAGGAACAACACAAGAGGGACAGGGTCCCTTGGCCTGATTCCCCTCCCATGTTATAGACTAATTAAACAAATGATAGTACATTCACACTGTGCTGATTATTCTCCTTTTGTTCCCTTTCCTCACACTCTCCCCATCCCCTGCCCAATGTCCCAGGAATCTGACCTTTATGGACTACATCTCCCAGGTTTCCTTGCTCTCTGGCTTCCAGCTGGGTTTGGACAATGGGAGGCCCTGGTAAGAGATAAGAAGGCAGGGGGAGAGAAAGGTTGGGATATTTAGTCCTGGCAGTGGCTGGGTCCTTCTACAGCCACAGCCCTTGTCAAGCTGTCCTTCTGCTCTCACTGGGCCCCAGTAACTTCTCCCTCCTCACATCTCTTCAGATCTGGGGTGTTAATGGCTTCCCTCTCTTGCTAGCATCTGGATGCCTTAACATTCCCCAGCACACACCGCTGTAAATAGTCTTATTAAAAAAATTCCAGCTGATTTTTTTTTTTTGCTGGGACCCTGACCAATACACCTACCAGAGAATATTATTCAATTATTAAGAAAGATGAGGGGTGTGTATATGTGTTGAGGTGAAGAGATGTCTAGGATATATGGTAAAGTGAACATAAGCAGGTTCTACAACAGTATTATAAATAATCCCATCTTTGCTTAAAATATGTTACTTAGAAAAAATTTAAGGAAAACTAGACATCAATTGGTTAACAGACATTAGTTGAGGAAAATGGTTTTAGAGGTCTCATAATTTCCACACCATCATCTTAATTTCTTTTATGACTACAAATTACTTTTATCATCAGGAATCTTAATTCAGTTGGGGTGGAGGGGATCTGTTTTTTCCTGAGCCCCTGATTGATACACATAGCACAGTATCACATCCATTTGAGATGCCTATGAAAGAAGATCTGACTAAATAGAGAGACGTCCATGCTCATGGGCTGCAAGCTGTAATATGGTAAAGATGTCATTTCTCTCCAAATTAATCTGTAAATTTAAGACCATTCCAATGAAAATCCCAATAAGGTTTTTCATAGGACTTGACGAGCCCATCTTAAAATTCTTATGAAGGTGCAAGGGCCAAGAACAGCAGGGGCAATTCTGAAGAATAATAAGATGAGGGAACTTTTCCTATCATATATCAAGACTTATTATAAAACTTCAATAATAAAGACAGTGAGCAGAATGACTGACAAAGAGACTCAGGGGACAAAATTAAAAGCTTAGACACAGACTCACACCAATATTGAATGAACTTACACAAAGAGATGGCAGAACTGGCATTGTAAACTAGTGGGTAAAGGAGAGACTTCATTTTCAATATGGTGCTGGGCCAACTGGCTATCCAGATGGGAAAAAACAGAATTAGATCCCTACCTCACACTATACAAAAAGATCAACTCCAGGTGGAGGTGGCTGCAACTCTATGAATTTAAAGAAAGAAACTCAACACGTTCCTTTTTTTCTAAAAGCACAGAACATTTGAACTGGAAAATATATCCTTATTAAGCTGACTTTACTATGCCATGTCTGGGTTTTTTTTTGTTTGTTTTTTTTAAGCATCCCAATAGCTCTGGTCATGAAATAGCCCAGGGTCCCTTTCAGAGCTGGATCTATGGCCAGAACCAGGACTGAACTTTCTTTGAATATCCCCAGAATGAAACACCACTTGGCACCTGGCAGCTTCCAGGAGATTTAGAAACATTAGCTAATTAGAATTTCTAGAACACTGCTCCCCACTGGCACAGGCTCTTCTTCAGGCACACAGCTTCCCTGAGCCCCTGAGAAGCTGGCTCCAGGGCAGAAATCTGCCTTCCAATTCTGCACCCCTACTTTAGCAGCAGAGTGTGCAAATTGGACAGTGATCTAAGTCCCCCAAAACAACCACCACAGAATTGAGGGCACCCGTTTGGCTCTCCACCTTTCCCAAATCCCATACATCTGGCTCAAGTGTCCCCACTTGGCTTCATGCCCACTAGGGCACCCATTCCTCTCTTGGCTCCCAGGTCTATGAACTCTCAAGGGTCTTCCCCGTGTCCAGAGGAGAGCAACAAAGCCCTTCAGCATGCCCACCCCCACCCCCACCCAAATAAAACTCCACAAAACTGGACCCTTAAAGCTTCAATGAAGAGTATAGACTATTACTGCTGGCTTTCTTAAGGGGTGGGGCATGGAGAGCTTAATGCCTTAAAATCCTTTTTTGCTTCTTTCTTTCCCCAAAGTTCCCTTCATTAAAGCAACCGCTCCAATTTCTGTTTTTAATCTCTCTCCTCTCAAACAGCTCATCCGTCTTCTCTCACACATCGCTCACTCTCAGCTTCTATCTTCCCCAGCTCTTTCTCCCTCTTCCTCCATATCCGTCCCCCCTCCTGCTCTAGTTTCTCCTCCTTCTTCAAATCTGAGGTTCTCACATTTCCTCTAGTCAGCAAAGTACCATCCAGTAGCCAAAAAGAAAGAAAGAATTCTTTTTCTCCTTAGGTAAGATGGGGAGATGTGAATGCTTACACTTTCCTTTTTGCCCCTGTCCAATCATGACATTGTCATCGTCATTGTCATAATGGTGCCTACTATGCACTGGGGGCCTCACTAACATTCTAGTCAAATCTCACAATCTATCATGGCTGTGCCATTTTACAGATGAGCAAACTGAGGCTCAAAGAGACAGAACAGCTCACCCAAGTTCATTCAACAGGACAATGGCTGAGCATGGTTTGGAGGCTGGGTGGGAAAACCTGCACCTTTTCGTAGCCTTGCTGCAAAAGCCTTGACCCTAGCTCTAGCTTTTCCTGCTGCCTAAGTTCAGGGCAGGAGGGAAGTGAATGAAGGTCCTTCTGGAAGATGCCATTCAGACAAATCAGAGCCAAGAGGGGCTGTGTTTGCCACCCTGGCAGCCAGTCCCTGAGATACCACTCCCTCAGCCTCCTTGGAGCTTCTGATGTCCTAGCTCTTGGCTCCCACGAACCAAAAGATGATCCACTTGGCCCCACAGCACCGAAAAAAAATGATAATGTTGCCGTTTATGACCTGCTTTCCACAAGCCCGGCTCGCTCTGCCCATTATCTAATTTCCTCCTCATAACAGCACTTGGAGGTAAGTATGGCCATTTCCTCCCTTTAATAGCTGAGGAAATGGGGGCTCAGAGAGGGCAAGTGACTTGCCCAAGGTCACCTAGCATGTAAGCAACAAAGCTGGGGGTCAAATCCAGTTCTGTTTGATGCTGGGGCTTAAGTTCTTAACCCTGAATGCCACCCGCTTCCCTTTCTCAGCTGCCTCTAACTCCTCTGAGGGGCTTTGAATTCATTTCCCAGCGGGTGAGGGGCTGAGTCAAGGTTGGATCCCAGAACTGAGTCTCCCTTGTACCCACAGCCTCCAGCCACACTCTCCAGAGGTCTGGGAGTCCAGAATGTAGGCTCTAGAAGCTCTCCTTTGAAGGTTGGGTCCCCATTCCTCCAACCCCAGAAACCTCTGTGGACTAAAGACTCAGCATCTGGGGCAGCAAAGTCCCCCCAATTCAAACACTTCCTGACCCAGGAAATAAATCTAGCCCTCCTACCCTTCTTCCTGACCCTTCTTGCTGCAAATCCTTGGTGTCCATCAGGATCTTTGGCAAATGTGCCAGGCATTGGGGACCCTGAGAGGTCATCTGTCCCAGCCTCCCACCTCCAGTCTAGGAAAGAGACTTTAAAATGAGCCTGAGGACCTCAGGTCTAACCTACCACACATGTGCCACACCCGCTTTTGCACACACACACGTACATATTTGCACATGTACATGCACACACATACACACCTGCATGCCAGTGCACACATCTATTCATGCACATTTGCACACAAGCCAGAAACAGATTCTCTGGAACACACCTGTGTGCTCACACACAGGTTTGCACAGGCTGCATGTGGGTGAGTATATTGTACAGTGGTGTGTGTGCCCAGTTGTACTTTCCAGGGTGGGGCAGCGAGGCCTCTCCTGGGACCTCCGGGAGCACGGCCTTTAGCAAAAGCCCCACCTGGTGGACACTTGGTGTATCCGCCAACCCCAGCTCCAAGCCTGAGCCCCCCTGGGACCAGAGTATGACTCTGGGCAGCACCCAAGCTGGATGGCAATAAGTGAGTGAGCCCAAAGCTAGACTTTGGGGTACGCCCTGCCCCTTAAAGCTCCTTTCTCTCCTCCTCTCTCCTTCTCTGGGCAGCAATTTCTTTGGACAAAGGCAGAGGAAAGAGCATTGGGTCCAGAGGCAGGGATCTGAATCACTACGCTGCCACTTGCAGACACAGAATCAATTGCTATCTCAGGGTCAGATGCCTAAATCGAGTCTGAAGTCAGACATGAGTTCAAATGGAGCAGCAACTCCTGGCTGTCCCATTCCTACACGTGTCCTTGGGCAAGTCACTTCCACCTCCCGAACCTGCTTCATCAACTGTGAAGTGTGGTAAAGCCCCCAGTGAGGTGGTTGGAAGAAGCAATGACATAGTGGAAGTAGAGTCAGTTACTCTCCATCTCCATTCCTCTCAGACCGAATACAGGTATAATTTAGGGGCAACAAGAAGCAGGGCTGGAGTCAGAGGGACCCCAGTCCAAATTCTGATTCAAATCCTGGCTCTGCCACCTTTTAGATGTGGGGCAAGGCACTCCACCTCTCTGAACCTCAGTTTCCCCATCTGTACAATGGGGACCTCTTGGTGTTGTGAGAATTAAATGAGATAGTGCATGCAAAGAGCCTGACATCACTAAGCACTCCATAAATGTAGACTGCTATTAGCAGTGTTGATGTTTGGGAAAAATAAGTGATGCTTAGAGGGGTGGGCAAAAGATGAGCCTCAGAAGCCCAATATAATAGCTATATAATTATAATTAATTATAACTTAATCCCTGTGTGCAAGGCACTGTTGTAGGGACTAAGAATTAACTCATTTAACATCATAACAACTCCATGAAGTAGGCATTATTATTATTCCCATTTTACAGGTGAGGACACTGAGGCACAGAGATGATGTAACTTGCCTAGGGTCACAGAGTCAGTGAGTGGATTAAAATCCAGGCAGACTCCCCTGGATTTCTCATATTCCCTACTCCTGCTGAGCTGTCCTATCACCTCTGACCT
Source organism: Tursiops truncatus (assembly GCF_011762595.2). Lineage (NCBI taxonomy): Eukaryota > Metazoa > Chordata > Mammalia > Artiodactyla > Delphinidae > Tursiops > Tursiops truncatus. Next base: position 8,963,708 of record NC_047046.1, on the reverse strand, counting down.
CCCAGCCTCTCTTAAGCCTGGAAACTTCTCTACAAGATGAAGTCTGGCCTTAGAGGGACTAAGAGAGAGTCACTGACAGTCCCATTCTTCCTCCCAATCCCCAGGGAGGCAAATGGCCACAAATGCATTATGTATATTCTGGAGGGCTACGGGATTAAGATAATCTCAGGGAGGCCATAAACACGACGGAAATAAAGCTAACTAAACAGCATCTGTTAATCATGGGATCCTGTGTCAGGAACCTTGCATCTGCGGTAGGTTGCTAAGTGGCAATGAAGGTGGACGGAAGCTGGCTGGCAAGGCCTTGCCCCACTGCTGAAGCATCACTGCAGAGTGGAGGGACAGATGGTGGCCCAGACAAGAGACAAATGTAAAAGAGATTAGGTACAGGAAATTGTGCGCTCCACATTTTATTTAAAAGTCAGTCACCAGGAAATGGCTGCCTGATGATGCCAGCAGTAGCAGAGTTATGTTTTGATGTGACATGGTGTTGGCAGGAACCAGGACTTGGGGGTTCAAGAGCCATTGGGCTTGAATCCTGAATCTGTGGCTGTCTGGCTGTGTGGCTCAAATCCAGGTGCTTAACCTCTCTGGATATTAGCATCCTCCTCTAGAAAATAGGAGGGATAATATCTACCTATTGTTGATGGTGTCACTGACCCCAATTCTTCACCTTTCCCTCTATTCATACACAGTGCCATGTGGCTTAGCAGTGTCCATCCCACTGTGAGTGGGGCATATGTCCCTGCCACTGGAGCTTGGGTTTGGCCACATGACTTGCTTTGGCCAAAAGAATGAGCTGGAAGTGTTGGCGTGCCAGTTCTGAGACCACATCTCAAGACATACATCCCTTGCACTGTTGCCTTTGCCAGGAAAGGAACATGCCCGGCCCACTCACTGGTCCCAGGAGGAGGATGCAAGACTCAAGGGTAGGGAGGAGGCTGGCTTCCTGGATCACATGTGGAGGACAGCCTCGACCATCCAGGAACACCTGCCAAGGATTGTCCCATAGCTATGAAACACATGGCTCTCATGCTGAGCCACTGTGCACCGGGGCCTATTTGTTGCTGCAGCAAGTGCATCCAGTGCTACCTCACCAGCAGGCTGGACCCTGCACCCCTTCCTGAGCCAGTGCTTGGTTTCACCAACCTGGATTTTCCCCCACAGTCTCCCAGCCTGGATGCCTTGGGGCTTTGTGCTCTCAGCCTGCTGTGACCTCCTGACCTAAGACTATGAGCTCCCTGAAATCAGGCCTTGGTTCCCACTGAGTCCCTGCTTAGAGCATCCAACTGCCCTGACAGGACCCACCTTAGCCCACAGGTGAGGTTCCATGGTGCTCTCGCCAGCCTTCCTAGTGGCCTTCACCACTGGTTCTGGGTGCTGGGGTGCCAGCAGGTCTTGCACTCCAGTCAGCTTGAGTCATGATGCCATGTGGCCTTAGGCAAGTCACCTAGCACCTTGGAGGCCTTGTTTTTCACACCTGTAAAGGGGAGTGCTGCTCCCTGCTCAATTCAAGAGTGGAGGCATGAAGGTCCAAATGGTGACAATTACGAGACCTGCAGAAATATGAGCTGTCCTAAGGTTCATCATTCAATGCTGACTCCTAAGGGGCATCACTGAGAGAAACAGAGAAGAGTCCCACTTCCTTTGCCTCAGCCCCGCCCCCACCCCTCACCCTGTTTCTCTTCTTTGTTAGAGTCTTGAACGTCAACTTGTTTGGCAAGTTGGTGCTTCAAAAATTAAAAAATAAAAAATAAAATATCCCAAGAGTGGCCCTGCCTAAAGAGATCCCTTTCTAAAACTCCATGTGACAGCCCCAGACAGGTATTTCACAGAAGAGGACACTCGAATGGCTAATAAATACCTGAAAAGCTGCTCAGCCTCCCTAGTAACTAGCAAAATTCAAATTAAACCCCAAATGGGGTACCATTTCACCCTCATCAGATTGGCTAAAATGTCAAAGCCTGATAATACTAAGTGTTGACGAGAATGTGGAACAAATGGATCTCTCATGCACTGCTGGTGGGGGTGTAATTGGTACAAGCACCTTAGAAAACAATCTGGCAAAGTCTAGTTAAGTAGAAGATACACAGGCCGCATGCCCCAGCAATCTACTCCTAGGGATATATTCACCAGGAACTCCTGTCCAAAGGCATTGGGCAGGATATAAATGATCTGCATCTTTATAAATGATTGTTCATAATGATAAAAAAATAGGCAAGAAGTAAAAACCCAAATGCCCATCAACAGTAGACTGGATAAATAAATTGTAGTGGATTCACACAATGGAACTCTGTAAATGGGGGAAATAAATGATTCAGAATCACACTATTCAACATGGAGGATTCTCACAAACAGTAATGCTGAGTAAAGAAAGCAAGTTCCCAAAGAACACAAACAGTATGATACTATTTATGTGAATTTTAAGGGCAGGTAACACTATTCTACATTAATATGTTTCAATAAAGTGTAAACTCCCTGGGATGATCAACACCAAGTTCAAGATACAGAGTACCTTTAAGGGGGGAGAGGGAAGGACTGAGATTGGAGAGGGGGAGGTAGGGGCTTTAGCTGGTAATCTTTTCTTTTTTAAAACCAGGTGGTAGGTATACAGATGCTCTAATATTATTTCTCATATCTGAAATAGATCAAAATGAATTTTAAAACACTGAGTGGAACAGAAGGTTGTTTGCTTTCATGAAAAAAGCAAGGGCTAAATTTGCTGTGTGACACCCAGCATGTGGCCCTGGGAATGCTTCGTTTTCCTGAATCTCCTTTCCTTGCAGGGCCACCAATAGGGTCTGAAATCGTAGCAAATGGACCTGGTGCAGTGTGGGCATGCAATGATTGTTGAAGATGACTACTGATCATTTGGGTAAGTTCCAATCTCCATATGTCAGGTTTGGCTTTTTCTTGAAGACAAATTTTATTTGGGAAGAGCATATGTCAGGTTTCTTAAAGCAAGGTGCCCCGTGAGGTGCCCCAAAATATGAGTGTTGAGGGCAAGGGAGAAGCAGCTACTCTCCTGGTGATTGCTCGTCTTTGTAGTCAACATACATGCATATGGTGGTATCTGTGCTGAAAAGAGGTGCAGTCCCTGCCCACCAGCACACCCTAGACAAAGGCCCTGTGAATACAAGGAATGGGCTCTGAATGCAGGAACCCTTGGCTGGGATACCCATGGCCTAGACACACCATGAACTGCTCCACCTCTGGGGTCTTGCAGCGGTGTAAGGAAATGGGGTTCAGATTCCCCTCTGTTCTCAACACCCACAGACCCTTCTTCTTCCTTTGTCCCACTGCCCAAGAACATCTCTTCCTACTCCAAGGTGGGGTGGTATGGAGGGAAAGGAAACCCACTTTCCCCCTTTCATCCAAGACATTTTGTCTTTTCCTCCACCCAGATATCTCACGCTTGATCTCCTCTACAATCTCCCCTTCTCCCTTCTTCTTCCACAAGGGACTGGGATGGTCAAATCCACCAAAAACTAGTTCTATTTTTCCATGACGAGCAGAAAGGGCTTGACTATTAAACCCTACTAGTGTAGCAAAGAATTAAAGGAACATAAGACAGTTACATGTACTTATCAACATGGTTTAAAGATGCATATCCTTCCACACAAGTTCTTTCCTTTCCTACTGTATCATTCAGGTATCTGCCACAGAAACAGAACCAAGAGATGTACACTAAGAGATTTATTGCAAGGAATTGGTCTTTGTAATTGTGGGGCTGACTAGCCAAGTCTGATATCTGTAGAGCAGGCCATCAGGAAGGGCAGGCCAGGACTCTAGGGTAAAGCTGCTCTGTACAGGAGGAATTTCCGGGTCTTCAAGGAAGTCTCAGCTCTGCTCTTAAGGCCTTTCAAACTGACTGAATCAGGCCCACAAAGATTACATAGAATAGTCTCTCTGACTTAAAGTCAACCGATTATAGACTTCAATCACATCAACAAAATATCTTCACAGCATCACCCAGATTAGTGTCTGAATAATTGTGCACTACCATCTAGCCAAGCAGACACATCAAACTGACCATCACACACTTCCTTTGTAAATCCTTGTGGCGTCCTCAAGTTTGGTGCTTGTTGACCAGACCATATTGTCACTGTGAACCAGTCATGGCTATTTCAGTTGGATGAACTTAAGCAAAAGAATGAATTTGTTGGCTCCCATATCTCAAAAGGTCAGGAGTTGGGGCTTCCCTGGTGGCGCAGTGGTTGAGAGTCTGCCTGCTAATGCAGGGGACACAGGTTCGAGCCCTGGTCTGGGAAGATCCCACATGCCGTGGAGCAACTAGGCCCGTGAGCCACAACTACTGAGCCTGCGTGTCTGGAGCCTGTACTCTGCAACAAGAGAGGCCGCGATAGTGAGAGGCCCACGCACCGCGATGAAGAGTGGCCCCTGCTTGCCACAACTAGAGAAAGCCCTCGCACAGAAACTAAGATCCAACACAGCAAAATTAATTAATTAATTAATTAATAAACTCCTACCCCCAACATCTTCTAAAAAAAAAAAAAAGGTCAAGAGTTTGGCTGGATACACCCCAGGCCAGGCCCTCAGCACAGCCTAGACTTTCTTTTGCTGCTTTCCATCTGCTTCTGTCTAGATGTCAGCTTGATTTTGCTCCTTTTACTCTGTCCACAAGTCTAAAACCATGGCCCTAGTAGCTCTGGAAGCATATCCTTATGGGGTCAAGGCCAAAGATGAAAGGCAAGAGGCTGATTCGCCAAGCCTGGGTCACAGAGGGTGAGGTCTGTTATTCATGGGCATCAGGCAGATAGCACATGCAAGGACACCATGGGGAGGTTGTGAGCTGGGCAGCTGCCCAGCTGTGCACAACTCTGTACTTCCCAAAGTGTGATCTATGAGCTTCCAGATGTTTCTAGAGCATACACGGAACATTCTACAACTTCAAATCCCATGGGGAGGAAGCCCACCCTCTTTTAACTGTCCCTCAATCTTTCTGATTGCTCCAAAAAACAAGCTCCACTTAGTCGCTATCATGTCTATAATGCTTCTGTCCCTGGAAAAATCTCAGCTCTCAGGCTCAGATCCTCTGGCAGGCAAGAATTTAATTCATTACTTTACTCTAAATGTATTTATTTATATGTAGCTATTTTCTGTTTATGGCAAAAGATGCCAGTTTTCCATTTAGAGCAGTGATAGAAAGTTTCCTTTTACAAAAACATTTATTTAAGTAAAAAGTGAGCCAGCCCAGAGAAGAATATTAAGTAAATAATAATATATGGTACATGGATACAGAAAAAATTGTGTCTGTGCATGGGAAGGAACAAAGGGTTGTGTTGTGTGATGGCCTTGGCTTTGACATTAGACATCCTGAATTTAAATCCAGGCCACACTCACTATGTAAATTTGGGCAAGCTACTGAAACTGAGTTTCATTTTCCTCATCTATAAAATGGAGCTGGTAATAATAATCAACAAACTGCATAACCTACTTTATCCAAATTCCTTGGGACCAGATGTATTTGGGAATTCAAAATCTCTCAGATGTTTAGACTACCACATACCTTATATTACATGCAGAGCCTGGGCAGCACCGTGTGGCCCAGCACGCTAATACTTCTACAGAAAATATATGACTGTTCACATCAAGTGTTGGGTTTTGGGGTTTTTTTTTTTAAGTCTATACATTGCACCAGTCCTGGGCAGATTTTGCAGCCAAATGAGTTTGCTACAAACTTGAAAATAAAAACTTTCACATTCCAGAGGTTTTGGAACAAGATTAATGAGACTTAAAGCACCTTAGTCAAGCCCATGTAGCGCTGTGGCAAAGCAGGGAACCACCAGGGCAGGGGCGGGAGGGTTTAGAGAGAACAAGAGTGAAATGTGCACCAATCCCAAGAGAGATTATAAAGAGGAGATTATAAGAGCTCCTGAAGATTTCTCAGAAATCTCCCCCATGACCTGCCCCTTCCCTTCCTCCTCCTCCCTCTTCTTCATATTCTTCTTGGTGCTCCTCCTCCCATTGCCCTTGCTGGTGATTAGCCTAGGAGTGGGCATGTGGCTAAGTTCTAGCCAATGAGATGTGAGGCGAGATCTGCTTAAGTGCTTCTGTAGATATCTCTGAGCCTAGGTGTGATAGCTGGTGCAGTGGCAGCCATTTTAGGGTCATGATGGGAAGCAGGCTGCAGGTAAAGGCCACACAAAGAATGGCAGGGTAGAGAAGTGATGTCACATAGCCACTGATCACACCAAACTTGGACTTGCCTACCTCTGCACTTCCTGTATAAGATAAAGAAAACCTATTATAATTTTAGCCACTTTAATTTGGAATTATCTGATATGTATAGCAGAAGGGTATTAGTTTGGATATTAAAGGAAAGTATAAATCTGGAAGGTGAGAAAACGTGGGGAGTCTCAAGTTATAAGATGGCATATATGCAAGGCTGGATTTTAAAGACTTTAATATTGGATAGATGACACTATGGGCAGGCAGGAGGGGGAAGTGAGAGAGCTAGTGTGAGCTCAACTATGAGGATGGTTTCATGAAAGAGTTCGGGAAACTTCCTAAACTTCACTAAAAACTTCTTGATTCCATTTCTGTGTTCTCAGAGGAGGGCAAACAATTAAGATCAAGCCCAAGGGCCCTTAAATTCCTTCCCAGGATCATAGATGTTTCCTCTACCAGAAAAGAAATCTAGGCTGAGCGGTTGGGAAGATTCTGGGTAGACGCAAAGCCTTAGCAGTGTTCTGGGCTTGTCTGGCCTTCAACGTGTGATTTTGAGAGTTGGAAGCGAGAAGATTATAACTCAGAATGGCACGCGGGTGTGAAGCTGGCTGCCTTGCCAGCTATTTGCCTGTATTTAAAACACATATGGGTGATATTTTTAAATATCTTTGCTGTGTGATTGAAAAACATTGCAGTTGCTACTTCGTGGACGTGGGTTTTTATGCAAACCCAGGGATGGAATGATGAGTGTATGTTGTACCTACGTGGGCTTTGCTGGAGAGAAGTAAGGACAGAATGGCACAGCCTGCCTAAGTGTCGGGCAGAGAATTGGGGCTGGGCCATTCAACATTTAACTTGGGTGTGGGCGCTGCTGGCAAGCTCCTCCGTTTTCTTTGAATCCATCCCTCCCAACTCTCCCTCCAAAGGGTTGGGGTGGGGTTACTCCCCCAGCTCTGGGAGTGGGCATGTGACCCAGACTGGCCAATTAGATCACTCTAACCCCTTGGCCCCAGTGATTGGTTCAAGGGCAAGCTCCTGTCCTAAAAGCAAGCCAGTGAGACTCAACTGTGAGCTTTTCGGGAACTATCGGGAAAGACTCACTTCCCTCCTGCTCATGTTGCTGAGCTGAGACGAGGTGCACCTGGAATTGCCCAAGGCCGTCTCTGTACCACCTGGGGAGAGCCTGATGGAAGTAAAGCCAAGATGGGTGAAAAGAGAGCCTGGAGATGAACAGAAACCAGGATCCAGTCATGCCTGAAATCTACCCCCAGACTCTTTTTTTTTCACTTTAAAAACAATTGTGGTAAAATATATTTAACCTAAAATGTCATTTCAGCCATTTCTAAATGTACAATTCAGTGGCATTAATTACAGTCACAATGTTGTGCAACCATCATCACCATCTTTTTCCAAAATTTTCATCACCCCAAACAGAAACTCTGTACCCATTACGCGGTTAACTCTGCATCCTATTATGAATCCTAATTTAAATATATATATATATATTTATTTATATAATATACATACAGTAAAATTCACCCTTTTTTCTGTGTGTTTCTGTGAGTTCTGACAAACAGTTATTTAAACAGCACCACAATCAAGATCCAGACCAGTTCTATCCCCAGCCCCAAATCCCTCATTCTCCTTCATAATCTGCTCCCTCACTCCGCCCCCAACTCCACGCACAGCAACCAATGATCTGTTTTCTGTCTGTAAAGTTCTGTCCTTTCCAGAATGTCATATAAATGAAATCACACAGTATGTGGCCTTTTGAGTCTGCCTTTTCTCACCTAGCATAATGCATTTGAGATTCACCTGTGTTGTTAGTCTATCAGTGATTTGTTCCTTTTTATTGCTGAGGAATAAATACATTGTACGAATGTACCTCAGTTTATCCATTCACCAGTTGAGGGACATTTATCCACCCCTGTACTCTGAATTTACTTGAGTCTGTAAATTCCTTTTTCTTTTCTTAGGCTGTTCGAGTTAAATCTCGGTCACCTGCAACCAAAATAATCTTGACAATATATCAGAGAAAGCCACTTCCTCTCTCTGAAATTATTTCTTTCATCTATAAAATGAGTGGATTACTCAAGTGCTTTTGAGGGTAACAGAAATCTTGACTCAAAATTGTTTGAAAGAAATAGATAATTATTATCTCACATACCGGGGAGTCCTGAGGTGGAGCAGATCTCAAAACGGGTAATTCTGGTAATTTGCGGTTCAAGTCCGGATGCAGGCATTTTCCAATCCTCTGCTCTGCAGTCCTCGAGGCTTTCTCCTCAGGGCAAAGCAAGATGGCGCCAGAGATTCCACAGGACGAAGTTCACAGGAAGTTCTCTCAGAGGTCTCGGGAGACTTCCCCCAGAAGCCCCGCCCAGCGGATTTCTCCTCACATCCCACTGGCCAGAATTGAGTCACATGCTCATTCTTGAATCAGCTGAGAAGGGGGAGGGCTTACCCTGACTGGGGAGTGGGCTCAGCTTTCCCAGAAACAAGTGGCTTCGTGGGGAGGGGGCTGGGGAACCTGAACAAAACGGGAGAAGGAAGGTGGAAAAGGATGCTGGAACAGCAGCCGACAGTGTCTACCACAGAATATAACGATAGCTGCCAGCTACCTCACAAGGATGCTGTGAGGATCAAAAGAGGTATCCGTTCTTGGTTAATCTTCTGTGAAAATTGAGACAAGTTGTAATTCTCTTCAACTTTGCAAGAGAGTGTGATGCATATCTTCCCAAACCCAAGAGAATCAGATGACATCAGCACAGGTTGCAAACATTGAGATAGTTCCAGCTAATGCATTTGAATTAGTCACATGCTTCTGGTTGCAAGGGAGGGAAACATCTCTCAAATTGGCTTAAGCCAAAAATAATTTATTAGCTTATTTAACTGGAAAGTTTAATGGTGTGATGGGCTTCGAATACAGCTGGATCAAGAGCCTCTGAGGTTGAATTTTAGACATTATCATTTTCCTTTTCTGGACTCTGATTTCTTCTGTTGCCTTCAATTTCAGACAGGCTTCTCCCCAGGGTGGCCAAGATGGCTTCTAGCAGCCCAGGTGTCTGTCCTCGCAGTTTAACATCCCTAGGGAAAAGAGAGAGCCTCTTTCCAAAGGTTCCACCGGAAATCCTGGGGAAAACTCTCACTGGTCCAGATCAGATCTGGACCCCTGAGCCAATCACCCTGACTCTGTTAGACCAGGCCCAGATTGCATGCCCAGTTCTACAGCTGGGGCAGGGTAGTGATGACGGGGTAAAGCCACAAGCCATAAGCTGGCCAAAGGAAAACCAAGATGCTGCTGTAATAAGAAAGGGAAATGGTATGCAGGCAAATACAGCATTGTTTCCTACTGATAGAGAAACCTACACCCAGAGAGGGTAAGACACTTGCCCAAGGTGTCACAGCAGTGGATCCAAGCCATGAACTCTAGCTCCTGAACACTTAGCCATTACACCAACCACCAGTGAGAGCCAAGAAGGTGGGTAAGCCTGTGGTTCCTATAATGCTCACTCTTTCATTCCTTGTCCTCTTTATCCAAGGATTCTTGTGCACTTTTCTCACCTTGAGGTTTTGTCTACCTTGCAGTTGAAACACAAAATCTTGGAGGAGTGCTATGGACTGAATTGTGCCCTTCCCCACCCCCCAATTCATATGTTGAAGCCCTAATTCCTAAGGTAATGGTATTTGGAATGGTGCCTTTGGGAGGTAACTAGGTTTAGACAAGGTCATGAGGGTGGGGCCCCCATGATGGTATTAATGCCTTTATAAGAAGAGACACTGAGAGTATGCACACCCCGCACACCCCAACAGTCTCCCTCTCTCCCTCCCTCCGTGTCCCTCTCCCTGTCCCCCTCCCTCTCCCCGTCCCCCTCCCTCTCCCCCTCTCCCTCTCCCTCTCCCCCTCTCCCTCTCCTTTCCATGTTAGGACATCACAAGAGGTGGCCATCTGTAAACCTGGAAGAGAGACCTCACCAGATCCCAACCATGATGGCACCCTAATCTTGGACTTCCAGCCCCCAGAACTGTGAGAAAATAAATTGTTGTTTAAGCCCCCCAGGCTATGGTGTTTTGTTATGGTAGCCTGAGCTGACTAGTACAGGGATGAATTTAGAGCAATTAGCATTGACTGGGCACCTGCTGAGTGCCAGGCCCTGTGCAGGATACTAAAGTTCATTAGCTGGGTCTCAGCCTACAGAGAGTTTGGAATCTAGAAGCAGTATTAAAATATTAATGATGAATCCCTTCTACCTTTTCTATAAATTTGAGATCACTTTTATTTAAGAAAATAAAATTCCAACTCAATCAATAACCTCTTTGCACTTTCTTCCTCTATCCATCTGTCTCTGGAAACAGACTAGCACGTAGACCACAGAACTTTGCATCCATCTCTCCGTGGTTATTTCCATGCATGCCAAGAGAAAAAAAAAAAAAAGACAGCTATAAAGAGATATGGCAGATGCTCTCAAGTGCCCTGTGCTCAGAGCTTTTCATGTCTAACCTCATTTAATTTTCAGACCAGTCTGTGAGGCAGACATTATTAGTCCCATTTTCCAAATGAGGAAGCTGAGAGGCCCATAGAGGCAAAGTGACTTGCCCAAGATCACACAGCTGTGAAGTGAAGGTGAGATTTGAACCCTTTGAATCAGTTCTCTCTGATCTTAATGTCCAAGCTCTTAACTCCCATCAGCTTCCTTGGCTAATCAGTGCTATGGATGAATTCATAAAATAGACACTCATCCAAAGTTGAGACATTTTGATGACCTAGATTCCTCCATGATAAGGACAGCCACCACTGGGGAAGGTGGCTGTATGTGGATGGATGCATCAAGAACTTTTATTGACTCTCAAAAAGAAAACAATGATACTACTTTTGTTACTCATAAGAGAGTCTCTACTCTATGCCAGTCCTCCACATGTTTTAACTCTTCCCCTCACAATCCTTTGAGATAAGTCCTAGCATCACTCCCATTTTCCAGATGAGAAAGCGGAGGCTCACTCGAGCCAAAGCAATGGGTGAGTGAGTGTAATCAGGGAATCTCACCACTGTAAATCTTTGCAGGAGGAGTAAATGTGCCCAAACCCTTAAGGTTCTAGAATCTCCTGAGTCTGTATTCAAAGAGAAAGGAGCAAGATGGAAATTTAGAACAAAACTCTCTTGTCATAGAAGGAAGATGCTGAAAGTTCTAGGGAAATGCCGTGAGATCCACCCAGGTCTTGGGTTCTGTGGTTGCATCTGGGAACTCTGAAAGTTTCCCTGAACAGACTCAGAGCTGATGGCGCGGAGAGAGAGCAGGCTTATAAGGGACTCTCACAGGAAATGCAGCAATCACACTGTTGCGCCCTGTGAGAGCTGCAAACAGCATCCTCAGCAACAGGGAATATGAGTATGCGTACGCTTGAGCTGTTCTGCCACCTAAATGTGCATAATGAAAAAAAAAACTTGTATAAAAATGTAATAAAATAGGTCTGTGAATTCAGCCTTAAAAAATCATGTGCATCTGGGTTTTGTCGTGAAGGAAAAAAAAATCCCATGACCAGTTTGGTGGAGTTGGATGAGGGGAGTGGTTAAACAATTATTTATTATTTGATTTTGTGTTTTTCTGTAAGATAATACTCATTATTAAAAATTCAAGCAATGTATGTGTAATGGTGTATAAGGAATGCTTCTAGCTACAAGTAAACTCAACCAACAATGGTTTAAAAGATGAGTATTTATTGTTAATTACCAGGAAGCTGGAAGGTAGGAGGTTCTGGGCTTTGTTTAGGGACTCAATGTCAACAAGAACTCAGACTCCTCTGTTCTTTCTGGCTTGCTCTACTCAATGTGCTGGTGATGTCTCCCCTGATGGTCACAAGATAGCTTCCACAGCTCCAGATATCAGGTCCTCATGTCACAGTCTCAAGCAGTAAGGAAGGGGGTATGATTATGCTAAAAAGAATCTTGTATTCTTTAATTAAAGAAAAAGATCTTTCCCAGAAACAGTCCCCTTCCTCCACAAAGTTGGATGGACCTCTCTCCAAACCTTAGCTCTCCCACTTTATCTCTCTGAGCCTCAATTTTCCCATCCTGGAAATGGGGATAATGGTAGCACCTTCCTCATAGGGTGTTGTGAGAATTAAATGAGAAAATACTTGGTGTATAGTAAGCATTCAGGAGGTGTTCTAGTATCTTCCATTTCCCTGTCAGGTTCACCCTTCTTAACCTTTCTCCAGCTTATTTTGTGCTGCCTCAGGACCGCAACAATGGTCTCCCTTTTCCTCTGGCTTTTGGTTGGTTTGGCCAATGGCAAGTGTCAACAGGAGATCAAGAGGGAAGAGAGAGAGGTCGAGTATTTATCCCCCTAGCTCCTTCTCTGTTGGATTGCTGAGGAAGGCTGTTTCTCTACTGATGGCCACAGCTGCTCTCTCTCTGCCAGCTGCCCCCTCCACGTCCTGGTAATGCCCAGGTGGTAACAGCTCCCTAAAGTTACTAGCCCCAGGGGGCTGCACCATTGCTTTTTCTAAACCTTTCCTCACCTTAATAAATAGCCTCTTTGGACTTTCCTGATGGCGCAGTGGTTAAGAATCCGCCTGCCAGGAGACATGGGTTCGAGCCCCGGTCCAGGAAGACCCCACATGCGTCGAGAAACTAAGCCTGTGTACCACAACTACTGAGCCTGCGCTCTAGCCCGCGAGCCACAACTACTGAAGCCCATGCACCTAGAGCCCGTGCTTCACAGCAAGAGACGCCACCACAATGAGAAGCCTGCGCACCACAACAGAGTAGCCCCCGCTCGCTGCAACTAGAGAAAGCCTGCACGCAGCAACGAAGACCCAACACAGCCATAAATAAATAAATTTATAAAAAAGGTAAAATAGATAAATAGTCTCTTTATTCAACTCTTCTTGAAATACCAGTTTGAGTGCATCATCTTTTCCTGCCAGGACCCAGAGTGATTCAAAACATGAGGTTTTTTTTTTTTTCCTAAAGTAAATTATTTGCAAACTTCAGTATTAGTAGTGACAAGTGATTTGTGTCACACTTCATGATTAAGAATCACCAGTCCACTTGGTCAAAAAGTTGGTCAAGTGGGATGTTTGAGTTGGCTGTTATAATCATGAATTAAATCTAAATCCTTGGGCCTCTGGCCATATCCTGAGGTACAATATCTTTTATGTGATAATGATTTTGGAAAAAAAAAAAGAAAAAGACACAATTTTACATTCATATGTCCTGAACTCGTAGCTGCATATTCTTGACATCCTTCAGTTAAATGGAAAACACCGGGTTTTGAAACTGTATTGATTTCAGCAGGCATATATTATTTTACTGTAAGTACCAATGTCTGTTGTACTTAATATACAATGGATTAATTTAAAATGCATTAGTTTAATAAAAATGCATAAAATAGAATAGAATTGCATTAGCTTCAATAAAAAATTCAATTTCATAAATATTATCTCGTGTTAAAATGCATTGATTTCCAGGAAAATATATTGGTCAAAGGTAATTTACATTGGTTTGAATGGAAATGCGCCAGTCTCCATACATATGTATTAGTTTAGTCAAACGTATCCAATTGTGTAAAATATCAGTTAGGCTGAAATGGATTCTGACCCTGTTTGTTGTTGTTGTTGTTGTTGTTTTATTCTCTTTGGCTGAATAAATATTTCCCATGCTGGCTTTAGTGTGGCCTAGTTCCTGTGAAGGAGGGCAGGTGGGTGAGCCTGGGGAACATTCTGGTAACCCACTGGTTTCTGAGTGGATGTGCTAACTTCTGCAGCATTTAAGACTCTCTTGGTGGCAGGTAAGCTGCATTCACCATCCCCACCAAGGCTGGTTGTGGGATATGAGCTGGAGATCCAAGCAAAAGGCCCAGAAGTAATATCTTCTGTCCTCATGAGGCTGATTGGAGCCATGTCCAGACTCAGAAAATGGCTGTAGGCCTTGACTAAGGCAGGGGGAGCTGGAAAGGAGCTGTGAGATGGGGGCAAATAGGGACCAGAAGCAGAAGGTGAACTAGCCCGAGAGCTCAGGGTCAGCAGGACACAGAATCATAGGTGGGGCTCTGGGGTCTACCAGAGTTCAAACCCTAAACCTGCCACTTCCTGTGTGTCCTTGGCCAAGTCACTTAACCTCTCTGAGTCTCCATTTCTCCCAGGCATTGTGTCAAACGCTAAGTTCTCTCCATATACTGATTCTTTAATCATCACCACAACTTATAGGTAAGTGTCTTGTTTCAGATCACACAGCTAGCAAGTGGTAGCACTGGAATTTGAACCCTGAATCGCTGCTCTCAACCACCAGATTGCCTCCAGTAATTGTATGGTGGCTGCCAAAGCAGGTACACTGGGGTAATTAAGGGAGGTATCTAATCCCTATTCTCTGGCTTCCTAGGAATCTTTGGATAAGTGACTTTGCCTTTTTGAGCCTCAGTTCCTTCATCTGTGAAATGGGTATAATGATGATGGCATCTATTTCCTACAGCTCTTAGCACACCAGAGACATGGTAGCAGCTAAACAAACAGCAGCCCCTCACCCCAACCAAAAGCATTCACCACATTTTTGTGGCTGCAGGACTTTTCAGAGCCTTTAATATGCTAATGTGAGTCCTGAATCCCTAAGAGGGGAATAAGCAGGCAAAACCTACCCAGGAAGAGGCTGAACTGGGAAGGTAAGACCTACAAAAGAGAGAGAATTAGAGATGGAGAAACCGCGCTGAGTCGTGTTTCCTGAAGTGTGGGACCCCTCCCCAGTGATGATATGTGAGCTGCCTTTGCTCTCTTCAGATGGACATTTTTCAAAACTTTTTATTTGGAAAAAAATTATAACAGAAGAGTTATAAGAAGAGTACAGTGAACTCCCTGAACTTCTCCAGATTTGCCAAATGTTGACATTTTGCCACATTTGCTTTATTTTTCTCTCCGTCTGTATGTGTATGTATATCTTTCTATATATATGTTTCCCCCCTGAACCATTTGTGAGTTAATGCAATCACCAACACAATCCTTTACACACACAGATCAGTGTGTATCTCCTAAGAACAAGGTCATTCTCGTACATAACTACTGTACACTTATCATATTCAGGAAACTTATCAGTGATACAGTTCTAGAGTCTGAGTTTTAGATTCCATGTTCAAACTTCACCAACTGAAATGGTGAAATAAAATTGCACCGTATTCTATAGCAATTATTTTTCAAGTCTGGGACCTCAACCAGGATCACAAATTGAAACTAACTGTCCCTTCTCTTTAGCCTCCTTTAATCTGGACCGGTGCCTCGGCCTTCCTTTGTCTTTTTTGAGGTTGATATTTTTGAAGAGTCCATTTTGGAGGATGTCTCTCAGTTTGGGTTTGTTTGGTGTTTCCTTGGGATCAGATTCAAGTTCTGCATTTTTGGCAAGAACACCACCAAAGTGATGCTGTGTCCTTCTCAGTGCATCATATCAGGAGGCACCTGATGGCTGTTGTAAATTCTGACCTCTCGGATGGGGTAGTATCTGTCAGGTTTCTCCACTCTAAGTTTTTCCCTTCGTAATTAGTAAGAAATCTATGGGGGAGATACTACAGATAAGACTGTGCCAAGCTG
Organism: Tursiops truncatus; assembly: GCF_011762595.2. Taxonomy (NCBI): domain Eukaryota; kingdom Metazoa; phylum Chordata; class Mammalia; order Artiodactyla; family Delphinidae; genus Tursiops; species Tursiops truncatus. The sequence goes on along the minus strand of NC_047046.1, from coordinate 8,947,946 downwards.
AACATTAAACACATTTTAATATTTATGTATTTATTTTTGTGTTACATTCTGTTTCTGCAAAGGAAAATTAGTGTTTCCTTTACAGTTGCAACATAA